>NC_135781.1:15989657-15998834 GCF_028453695.1 Augochlora pura | reverse complement strand
GCAGAGACTGACTCATAATGGAGATTTCTACGAATAGCGAGTTTCTAGGAACGAATGTTATTTTGTGTTCTTTTGAGTAGGAATAAAATTCCGTTCTCCAGTCATCCATGTTTAAACATTCAAATATGTGTAGAAATATGAAAAATATAAATATTGTTCGGGTTTCAAGAAGTCATTAGAATCGAGAAACTTGTGATCATTCTAACTGTGAAGGTAATGATACGCAAGGGGTTAAGTGTTCACTACGGTATAACAGCAGGTAGCTGGCTGTAGTTAAAGATCCTTAACTTGTATCAACGTCACGTTATACCATCAATAGGCCTGTCACGTTTGCTGTCGATAGAACTTCAATCTGTCATCCAGGATCTGCAATTTGCTCGGTAACGCTATTTCTACCAAGCGGTATTAAAAGTCACCTTTCAGATTTTAACTCTAAATTGTTCCTTGGAATTATTTCTCTTAATTATGTTTCCACAACTAATTTTTTTAAGTTTCTCTACAATAGTTGTTAAATTACTTTAGTGATATCATTTCTTTCAAACTAATCCTGAATCTAAACATGCAAATATGGCACACCTATTCCTACCATGAATTGCCCCTTGACATAATATTAGGTTGGAAACTATGAAACGGGCGTTGAGTAAAAATAAAAAATAAAAAGCGCAATTTTTCATATCATTTATTATATTCAATCAAAATAACTTTCATTGACATCTACGACTTTTTGTCAATTCAAAGTCTCTTATAATATCATCCCGGTTATTGTATTTTTTCTCTCTTAAAAATAATTCATAATTTTCATTCGAAATTTTTGGAAGCAATATAATAGAGTATTGTTTTCATTAGTGGATCCATCTCCCAATGCGTGATTAATGTCTCTCGAAGTTTGAGCTGCGCTATCTTTCAAATTGAACTCGTACAAAAAAGGTAGATGTAAATCGCGTTTTCTTTCCATCTGGTTTCAGAGAAAAAACAAATAAAAATGTAATACAAATGCGAACAAATTTTTATTAAATGAGTAAGAAGAATAGCTTTAAAATTTGTAAATAAAAATATCGAGCGCGCGTTACAATGAAACTACCTCAGTCACAGCTGAAAACGGACTAAACAAAAACGCCCGTGTCATAGTTTCTAACCTAATAATTTTGACATAATAAATTTTATATAAATTCTCAATTTTTTCCCATTCACGCGTGTGCTATCTTTCATTTCGCATTGTGTAGTTAAGATAGCTCGAAAATTCTGAATGATATGTAAACCCTACGTCGTACTGAATATGAAATCATAACATGTCTTCACTTGACTTCAGCGAACTTTGTGAAAAAAAAATATAAACATATGGTTGGGTACACAAAATGATAGCACACTAAGGATTTGTTGATACTTTCTTCAGTATTCTGTCAGTTCTTGAGCAGTTAACGTAGTGTTTTTGAGTCATTAAGTGCTTTAACTCATTAAATTTATAAATTTACACAATGGGGCATGGAAAAAAATTAACTGAAGGTGAAATTGCAACAATTATTACTTTGAGAAAAAGAAAAGTTACCATTGCGGAAATTGCGAAGGAAATTAAAAGGAGTAGAAAAGTAATATAGAATGTACTGAAAAACGTTGATGGTTACGGTAAAAAGAAGAGTAGTGGTAGACCAAATGAACTATCTAACCATGATAGACGAGCAATTTTGCGTGCTGCGAGTAATTCTTGTGCAACAGCAAAAGAAATTGCTCGCAAAGCGAATGTGAATACGAATATTGAAAACGTTCGTCGTGTCCTCCGAACATTTAGCAATATAACTAGATGAAAAATTAAAAGAAAGCCACGCCTACAGTCTAGACACATGCAGGAACGTTTATTATTCGCAAAAGAATACATACATTAGAAGAAGTCCTGGAAAAAAATTATCTTTACTGATGAGAAAAAATTTAATTTGGATGGTCCTGATGGACATTTATATTATTACCATGACATACGGAAAGGAGAAATAAGAACAATCAGGCGACAAGCAGGAGGTGGAAGCGTTATGATATGGGCAGGGATTGGTTACAATGGGAAAACCGATATTCATTTCATTCAGCGCCGAATGAACAGTATAAAAAATATAGAACTAATTAAAAATCAAATTAATACGTATGGAGAACACATTGCTAGGAAGCCATTTATATTTCAGCAGGATAATGCTGCTGTACATACAGCAAAAATTGTTCAAGGGTATTTTACCAAAAAAAATATTCGTGTTTTAAAGTGACCAGCATGCTCCCCTGACTTAAGTATAATTGAAAACTGCTGGGGAATGTTATCGCGAGCTGCCTATGCTGAAGGAAGGCAATTCGAAAACATTCACGATTTAAAAAAGTGTATCCAAAGAGAATGGAATAATTTACCACAAATTCAAATCCATGTTATACAAATCTTTACCAAGGAGGATGATTGAAGTCATCGAAAATAAGGGCGGTGCCACTCATTATTAGTATGTTATAATTAAAGTATATTGTTCATAATTAAAATAAAGTAAAGCATCACAAATCCTTAGTGTGCTATCATTTTGTGTGTACCCAACCATATGTTTATATTTTTTTTCACAAAGTTCGCTGAAGTCAAGTGAAGACATGTTATGGTTTCATATTCGTACGACGTAGGGTTTACATATCATTCAGAATTTTCGAGCCATCTTAACTACACAATGCGGAATTAAAGATAGCACACGCGTGTTTGGGAGTGTAGTACTGCTCTTGTGGACGCATGGCAGACAAGTCTGTCTGTCGTTGAGGAACGGAGCGTATAGACCACGAGTCAGTCGAGTGTACTGATTCACGTATAACACCCTCAATTAATTGGTGACCCCGACGTGATCGTGTAAAGATAAAATAGTAAGTGCATGGTAATCGGTACAGGAAAAATTGATGATGGCCTCATCGATCGAATACTTTCAGCATGGTTTTATTTAGAGCACTTTTGGGGTAGTTTTAAGTTATCCTAAAAATACTCTAAAAGTAACTTGAAACTGCCCAAGAACTACCCTAAAAGTGCTTTAAATGTACCCTAAAAGTAATAGAAAACTACCCTGGATGTACATTAAAATTGTACTAAAAGTGTCTTAGAACTAGCCTAAAACTGCTCTAATACTACCTTGAAACTACCCTAAAAGTGTCCAAAAGCTACCCAAAAAGTACTATAAAACTGCCCCAAATCTACCCCCATAATGTCTTAAAATCGGCCTAAAAGTATTCGAAAACTACCCTAAATGTACCCTACTATTGTCGTAAAACAATCCTAGAACTTACTTGAAACTGCCATTAAAATTTGAAAAAATGTTTTTAATAACATTTCGGTACCTAGAATAGTACTCAAACTTATCTACCGTTATAGTACGATTACGTATATACACAAAATCACGGCACAAATAGTGTCAAACGTATGAATCTGTAGTCAAACCTATTTTTGTACGATTGATAAGGATCGCAGTAAAAAAAAAACGCAAAAAAAGAAACGGACAAAGCCAGTCGCATAAAAAAACGCACAAAAGAAATCGCACAAAGAAACGCCGCATAAAAACAGGTATGACTGTACGAGTACCATTGGGCGCGAATGTAGTCGTACATCTGCAATACTTAGAAGATGTTGTCATCATCGAGATCACCTGATAGTATGACATTAAGAAAAAGCTTTCCGCTGTGCAAACATATCCCGTTGATGTTCGCCGATCATAACGGAGCCAGCGATACGTGACGACAGAAGAGGGGAAGTGTGCGTCGCGTCTACTGTTTGCTGATTACACGGTGGCAGACCGGCCGACTGCATCCACCCACAGGGAAATTTAATTGAATCGTTTGTGGACACGTGTCAATCGTAAACCGGCCGGAAAAACCGCTACGTTGAAAAAAGTCGCGGCTGACCCTCCGCGTGCGGCAATTAGCTCGTTCGCGACGGCGGACGCGTATCAGATCATTGCGTGCGTACTTCGGTCCCTCGGGCAATGTGTCACGGTCGCGTGATCCACACGCATAGGCGCCGGTTTTCGCGAAATTAATAAAACATTCTATTGCATTTAGACGAATCAAAACTCGACCCATTAAATTCTCGCACTTCCCAACAAGACGAGTTTTTCGCAGACGTGTTTTTCTTCTGTAAGGTAGAGGAAGCAGTTCCCGCGTTTTCTTGGAAAAGTTCGATTCAATTTCACGGGGAAAGCGATATTATTACCCTTCACTTCGGTCGGAAGTCTTTGCAGGATACTTTAACGTTCTCTGCACAATGCCGTTGGTACCGTACATTGAAATCAGCATCGAGTGCCACGTCATCCGCACGTAGGTGAGGCAACGTTTATTCACCGATTATCAACCTAATCTCCGAGCAGAGATATTCCTTTTAGTTTGTTTCATTTGCGAGCGTTCGAACAATCGTGAGAACGATTTCGTAGGAGTTTGAATTTCTTTGCAAAAGTGAATTTCTGTACGCAATGTACTAATAATGTTTTTTGCAGAAAGTAATTTATATTTTTATTTATATATAGATTTATATTTATATTTAGAATATTCTAAATGGTATTTCGTAGATGTTTCAGTCTTCATCCCTTATTATAAAGACTCTCGCGCGAAATTGTTGAACAAATTCTTGACTTCTAGCCTACATTATGATGAAAATAATGAAAGATATGCATAACTTTGGTCTGTTTCGTTATTATTAAGCAACTTACGTCAGTCACTTTTAGTCCTCGGTTGGTTTAGTATTAAACGTTAGTCTAATCTATCAGCGATGTATAACACAAATTCGACAAGTTTTGAAGTCCTAATCACCTGACTAAAATCCTGCAATCTTATTAGACGTAATTTCTATACAAGTCTTCAAATTTTCAAATGTAGATAGCTTCTTGGTCGCGTTATTATACATACCTAAATGTATTTTTTCATTAGCGACGCAATGTTAAAAAGTACGTTAGTAGCATTCACAAAAAAATCATCAACCCTAAATCTACCACTAAAATTGATCAATTTGTGTCGCATTATGAAAACAACGAAAGAGATCTTATTAAAATTTATTCCAATTTTTAACAAAGTATAAGCTGAACTTACGATATTTTTTCGATTACTTTCTATAAACATATAATTATAATTACAGCAGTTTTAAACGAAGACATAGTTTTCTCTACTTTGTCTTTTGAGGTTACTTAAATCACATACCAAATATTTCTTGCGTCAAAAAGAATACAGCTCGAAAAGATACAAAAGTTCCCTTACTTTTTGAATTGGCGGGGGATGAAAAAGCTCTGTTCCAAGCGTGCAGTTACCGAAACAGAAACCAGCTAGAACGTGGCTAGCAGAGCTGATACAGTTTGCTGCTGCGAGAAGTTACCGACTGCTAATCACCGAAAGAAATATAGTCGATATATCGGGGAACCTACATGCCGACGGTCGAGAAAACGTTTTCCTCGTGGCTGCTGGTTCTGGAGTTGGTGGTTCAGCGGCGTATCCCGGCCCTGAAATCGATCGCAGCGCTGCGGATGCCCATCGGTCGGAACGCCAACTGCCGGATAAATTTGAACACTGTGGCGCGCGTTCGCGTGTGCTCGCGCGAGAGAGGAGACGGTTTTAGAACGGCCGTGTGTTGTCGGGCAGATTCGATTGGCCGGAGGCGAGCCACCCGTACGTAAAATTAGAATCCGCACATGCCCGGCGAGATTCGCGTTCCCCCACGTTTATCCTATTTCTGCGGGTCTACGGGTCCGCGTCAGAGCAGCCTCGATTCACAGTGCTTTTGTTTACCTAGCCGCGGCGCGTGCACGCTCGTTTATCACTTTAAACTGGGATCGTTTATCGAGACCGTCCCAGCCGTGAACTACGACCGATGCCCCGCGGAGATTAACAAGCCACGATCTTCCAAATTGGAGACGCTTTCGGACGCGGGCGTCCGAATGTTCGTTTCAACGCGCGGCCAATGCAATCTCGCCGGCTTTCTTTTCGAGCGTTTGCCTTCTCGTTTCAGCCACCCGCAGATTTAACGTTTCCGTGACCAGATGGTTTTCGAAAGAATCTTTGTCGTCGCATGCACGCTGCAGCATACGCGGCTAATGGTTTTCACAGAGATTTACGAGTAGAATTAGGAGCTGAAGTTTCGAGCAGTGGACACGTTAAACGAATGGGAGTATCGATGTAATTGTCCCAAATTATTGAAATTATTAACGAAAGAAAGTACTTTCTGTGTGGCTGCTGTTTTCCATAAATCTAGCAATTATCTTTTAACTCATCCTAGTAATATTAATCCCATTTTACCAATTTGTTAAAACGTTCTCTAATTCGATCGATCTACCATATATAATTTTACTTTTAATCTTTGCTTTCTTTCTTTCTTTCTGTAACATTATAACAAAATTCATTGTTTTAATTATACTGCAAGAGTCTTGATCTATTTATTACTAAATAAATAAATAAAGTATTGTCATTTCTTCACAGGTATGCTCGTTAAAAAACTGGTTAAAAAGGATAAGTATTTTGATAATAAATTATATATTTTATATAACTTGTAACACTTCTTGAAATTATATATTTTATAAAAGTGTTGTAGTTAAACAAAATATGACTGGTCAGAGAAAATAGAGCAGTGCTCGTTACGATGACAATTAAAATAGATAACGCGAAATCAGCGAAAATATAATGCCTTAAACTTTATGCAAACGATGTTTGTCCATCCATTTTCCAATTGTATTCCATCCAACCTTGGTTTTTTTTCCTTGTTTCGTTACGAAGAACAAAGGTTATACGTTGATAATGCCGTTTAACTTGGAAATGTTTTCAGAACTACAATATAATTCAAGCGCACGGTTGTGGTCAGGCGAGCAAGGTTCGAAGAAGGCGGATGGCGCGCGTGCATCGGAAGATATACAAGGTTCCTTCAGAATTCGGAACGAAGCTAAAGAGAGAGTGAGGAGAATGGAATTCCTAACACGGCGCGACGCTCCATTTACCGTTCTATGATTAAATCTGTTAACTCTGGTATTACGTCCGCAGAGTGACCCGGTTGTGGATTTAGTATCTAACGCTCCGCTAGCGGCCCGCAGAGGCGAACGAACGCAGCGGCGCACAGTGTTTCGAGCAACACTAAAAAAAGTCGAGAGATCAATATCTCTTTTATTTCTTTTTATTATAAATTCGTAATCTAGAGTCTTTATCCTTCCATAACAGTTGAAGAAAAAACATAAAAGTAACTCCCAATCCTAAGATGTCTCGAGCATTTGTCTGTTATATCGTCGTGTGTTTAATATCAAGTTATTCAAATTTCGCGGTAATAAATGCAAATATGAATGGATTGTTCGACCGAAGGTATTAGATACTTATTATTTTGATTGTTGTGTGGTTTAATTATTTGTCGCATTGTATTGATTTCTTGTCTCGAAGTTATACATTTATGGAGAAACTAACCTATACGTTCGACGAAGTTTCAATTAATTTTTCTTAAGAAAGGTAAAACATGTCTTGGGACCTCAATGGAAAACTATTCCTTGAATCTTTTTCTAGATTATTATACCAAGCCTTGTTGCTTTTATCGGTCTGTTGGCTGGTAATTTTATATTTTACTAGCGCGTCCGAGGACAAATCTGGATGATCCTGAGAAATGGATTCGTGTTAAAATGTGCGCCAACTGTTTATCTGCTACGCTGATATATGTATTATTACATATTTTTACGTATTGTGTTGATATATGTGTTAAATATTTGTATATAATATGTTTACATTATATAACAGATTTTTATACATCATGTTTACAGATATATTTAACATACCAACTATCCAGTAATTCATAATAAAAAAAAGTTTCAAATAAAAAATAGTCAATACGTACATTCTAACAAATTGCAATACCAAATGTTGATAAAAGATATTTCTATTCAACAAATAAACAATAACATTGCAATTTCTTAACATAACTGTATATTATTTTTACCACAAATCGATTCATCTTTGCATTTTGTTTTAAATTATTCAAATACTTTGGTCGAAAATTAATTAGTTCAGAAGATGAGTTTTGTACCGAGCACTGATAAGATCAAATCACTATGCGACGGTTTGACGAATGGCGCTAACACAATTCAATTGTATCCGGGATCCGCGTTATTATACATAACGCAGTTTCAAGTCATCTTCCCCCAAATAATCCAAACAATTTTATAGAACGCGCCACATATTGTGTCACTGTGTTCAAAACCCTGACAGTGTAATCAAGAAAGCTGACGCGGCTTGCCAACTAATTGGAACAATTGCATAGCGGTTCTGCACTCGTTACGAATAGCTATATTTCATGAATTTGATTAATCACTCAAGCTTATTTTTCCATGAATTTGGATTATACAGGGTGGGGTCCACGCAATTGTTTCAAGTCGTAACTCCGTTATTATTGCATTTATGAGAAAATACCAAAGGAAAAAGATAAATGGTTCAAAGAGCACTGTAGGCCTTTAAATTTTTCTTAGAAAATGATTAGGGTACCATGGCAAAAAAATGTTTAGATGTCGAGATAATTTTAAAAAATGCCTTTATTAATGAAGATACTCAACCTCTTCATGACGGTATTGTATGTTCACTGTGTCGTTTTCATTTCGTACTACTGTTTTTGGAACTTCTCTTTTGGGTTTGGTAAATGCACCATAATGTTGCAAATTGCTATTCAATTTGAAAAACAATTGTCGCGATGGTTGTCGACGGTTTAGATATATTCTTCTTAATCATTTTTTACATGCAATGAATAGAAGAATTAATCTGTGTAAAAAAAATATGCATTTCTATTTAAAGAAATGATGCAATTGTTAATTGCACATGTACTGCTGCTTCTTAAAAAAATTTAAATTTAGTGCTCTTTGAATCATTTATCTTTTTCCTCTGCCATTTTCTCATAAATACAATAATAACGGAGTTATGACTTGAAACAATTGCATGACCACCCTGTATACCTTGACATCATAATTCGAAGCATTCGTTTACAACGTGACGTTACGAATAAAACAGTTGGTCCAATTTAAGTGCAAGATATAAAAATATCTTAGTAAATATCTTTTTATGTGTAGTTTAACATTGCATCAACTCCGTAGTCTTTTATATTTAACACATTATCGATCAGTAGCCTGTGAATCGGTTGCCATGGTAACCCTTAATTTGTTATCTATTATCGAGATAAATGTGTTAAATTGT
>NC_135781.1:15757926-15989557 GCF_028453695.1 Augochlora pura | reverse complement strand
AAACACTACGTTAACTGCTCAAGAACTGACAGAATACTGAAGAAAGTGTCAACAAATCCTTAGTGTGCTATCATTTTGTGTGTACCCAACCATATGTTTATATTTTTTTTTCACAAAGTTCGCTGAAGTCAAGTGAAGACATGTTATGGTTTCATATTCTTACGACGTAGGGTTTACATATCATTCAGAATTTTTGAGCTATCTTAACTACACAATGCGGAATTAAAGATAGCACACGCGTGTGCTATCTTTTTGTTTGGGAGTGTAGTCACGCTCGAGAAACAGCCAAAAATCATCGACAATCAAGGGTCCCGCGCAAGCATGGACATACGGAGATCGAAAACAACTGACTGCCACATATAAAATCGTTTGGAATTAAACACTATTATGAATGGGAAAAAAAATGAGAATTTATATAAAATTTATTATGTCAAAATTATTGGGTTAGAAACTATGAAACGGGCGTTTTTGTTTAGTCCGTTTCCAGCTGTGACTGAGGTAGTTTCATTGTAACGTGCGCTCGATATTTTTATTTACAAATTTTAAAGCTATTCTTCTTACTCATTTAATAAAAATTTGTTTGCATTTGTATTACATTTTTATTTGATTTTTCTCTGAAACCAGATGGAAAGAAAACGCGATTTACATCTACCTTTTCTATACGAGTTCAATTTGAACGATAGCGCAGCTCAAACTTCGAGAGACATTAATCACGCATTGGGAGATGGAGGATTGTTTTCTAATGAAAACAATGCTCTATATTGCTTCCAAAAATTTCGAATGAAAATTATGAATTATTTTTAAGAGAGAAAAAATGCAATAACCGTAATGATATTATAAGAGACTTTGAATTGACAAAAAGTCGTAGATGTCAATGGAAGTTATTTCGATTGAATATAATAAATGATATGAAAAATTGCGCTTTTTATTTTTTATTTTTACTCAACGCCCGTTTCATAGTTTCCCACCTAATATTATGTCAAGGGGCAATTCATGGTTGGAATAGGTGTGCCATATTTGCATGTTTAGATTCTGGATTAGTTTGAAAGAAATGATATCACTAAATTAATTTAACAACTATTGTAGAGAAACTTAAAAAAATTAGTTGGGGAATCATAATTAAGAGAAATAATTCCAAGGAACAATTTAGAGTTAAAATCTGAAAGGTGACTTTTAATACCGCTTGGTAGGAATAGCGTTACCGAGCAAATTGCAGATCCTGGATGACAGATTGAAGTTCTATCGACAGCAAACGTGACAGGCCTATTGATGGTATAACGTGACGTTGATACAAGTTAAGGATCTTTAACTACAGCCAGCTACCTGCTGTTATACCGTAGTGAACACTTAACCCCTTGCGTATCATTATCGTCACAGTTAGAATGATCACAAGTTTCTCGATTCTAATGACTTCTTGGAACCCCAACAATATTTATATTTTTCATATTCCTACACATATTTGAATGTTTAAACATCGATGACTGGAGAACGGAATTTTATTCCTACTAAAAAAAAAACAAAATAACATTCGTTCATAGAAACTCGCTATTCGTAGAAATCTCCATTATGAGTCAGTCTCTGCGGCAAGGGGTAAATAAAGGATCTAGAACTTTCATAAAATAATTTATAGAAATTGAACACCTGCAACGTTAACTTCTCTAGCAATAATTTCACGCAACCGACGATACCATTGCGGTTTTATTTCAAAATTGATCATCATGGTTTCCTGAAACTAATGTACAAGTAATACTTTAAACCGGGGGAAGTGGGTAAAGTGTGCGAAGGAATCCGGAGAAAGCATGCGTGTGTTTTGCAAGTAAAAGCAACGATTTCATAAATCGTAACGAGCTCAAGGGTATACGCTCGTGAAAATCGTCAAGTGATTGAAAAAAGAAGAACTTGCCGCCGATCGCGCACCGATCACTGCGGCTGGACGATGAATAAATGTGTGCTCTTCGAGGAGTGGGCAGATCCGCGTCATCCTCTCGTTTCTTTATCCGTCCACTTACGGCCGATACAGATGTCGCATCTGTAATTGAGATCTCGTGAATAGCTTGCGCCATTACTTCATTGCCTCTTTAACAAATGTAATCGACTACTTTACTCCATCAGCGCCGGCGGAAAGAAAAACGAATTTATCTCAAACAGCCTCCTCCATCGTAAAAAAACTGATTGAACCCCGTCTCATCTTAGCTAACTTAGACTTTTTCCGGTGCTAAAGTGATACGATGGCAAAAAATGTGTGGTAAATTAAATGGACGTAGGATATAAGCGATGATTAATACACGAGATCAATTTAGAATCTCCGTCTATTTAGAAAGTGACCTAAATCTATTTCTATTGAAATTGAAATACTTAAGAGATGGCGTTTCAAAAAATAATAAATATTCGTATACATAAATTTTCAATTATTAAGTTTACAATTCCTATTAAAATAACACCGATTATTATGTGAATAATATGCGCGTTGCTATAGTCAACAACAAATAATGAAGAGCGGACTTAGGTGACTTCCAAAACAAACGACTCATACAGTAAAAAATTAATAAAACGCTTTCAAGTAAAGTCTAATCATTTTTTTAATTAGTAAAATATTAATGTCTACTGCCATGTAAAAGTAAATTCTTTTATGTTTTGAATTTATATACGGTAATGGAATCGATTACGGTTACCAACACTTAGAAAAGTTTAATATGTTTCATTCGACTGCATTATTTTATCGAAAATAAACGAAACAAAAAAGAATAAAAATGTTTAACATGTTTAAAAAAAAGTAGCCCAGTTTCCAGAAGTGGAAGTTGAATGTTAGCTAATAATAAAAGTTGATTGGCTTTCTGGTTCTGGAATTTATTCGAACGCGTACAAATGCAGTGAATAATGGAAAGCGGCAGAAGTTTTCCGAAAACAATGGGACACGTTGCACAAGCGAATTAAATCGCGTGTTTTCTCTGTTACAGGTGAGTCACGGATCGCATACTGACATATTTATGCGCGGCACGATCGACGATCGGGATCGATCGTGCGGGCCGCGCGACGCGGAAACGCTCAGCCGAAAATCAGGTAATCGAGCACGATTTCTAGTCACCGTGGATACGGGCCAGCTTCGTTCGAAGATGAAGACATTTCGTCGGGATGTTGCCGCCGCGCGAAAAAGTAAAAGGGACTGGCATTTACGATCACGCTTTCACCAGGACTGATATTTAGAGACCGCGCGAGGATCGGTACACGGAGAAAATAGCGGCGGAGGCGCTTGACATTTATGCGTTTCGTCCTAATAAGCGTAACGCAATAAATATTCGTCATGATGAAAATAAATTAGCGGAACGCACGAGTGTGTGCGTCGGCCTCGGCCGTATCAACCGCGCGAAAGTCATTATAGAACGCATCGCGATCGCGAAATCATTGTCTTTACTCGAACGCCGCGCGGATCCTTTATCTTCCGCTGGCCTTTTTGCCGCGTTTGGCAACGATCGCCGACGTGATTAACGATTCGAAATAGATTTAGCTTCCATGCGAGCGTGGTGCGACGCCACACCGCCATCATTGTGTTAGGATCGCTTCATCGATGTTTGAATCCACGTGGAAAATATGCATATACCATCTGATGCGGTTGCGCAAACTTAGCTGTGACGATGAATTACTTGAATTCATTCGTTTCTGCGATTGTTAGTCATTGTCTGTGGTAATGCGCATACTTGTTCGGCTTGTAAAGAGAGTGCAAGTAACCAACCAATTTAGTTCAAACTTTGCACGTTTGTAGAATTAATCATCCGGTTCAGGAGGATATAGCATTATAGGCGCAACCACTTGATAGTTTTTCAGATATTTATGATCAGAGATATTTATTACTGCCTTAACTACTGAATTATTTCTGTTCATTACCGAGTACCGTTGCATAATAGTTTAACAGCTTTTTTCAGTCTATCTTATATTTTATATTAATATTTTCCCCATGAATATGTATGATTTTAAATCAATAGTTTAAATAAAAACTTTTTGACAAGATAATTTATTTTCAACAGTTTTTTTCATACTAGTATATACCTGTTACAAAGTAATTGAAATACTTTGTCAAAGTTTTGTATTTCCAGTATATAATGATAGTTTGTATCTTTGTGTTCATACTTGCATACTATTCTTATTATTTTTTAACAAATATATACTAGCATATAAAAGTATAGAAACTAATTTTTTTTATACAAAAATTCTATTTAAACGACTTATTTAAAATTATATCCTTTCATCTTTAAAAAATGAATACAAAATGAAAAATAGATTGAAAAGAACTATTAAACCATTATACAACGATACTTTATTCTTAAATATCTCTAAAACTGTTGAGTATTTGCACCTATAATGCTATATTTTTTTGAATCGAATGACTAAATCGTTTGTTTCTTCATAGCGAATGTTAGATCAGGTTAAAACCGACATTGCAAGTTCCGATAAGAAACAGATGCAAATGATTCTCAATGAAAGATTGCTATGATCTTAATATTTCATCAGTATCTCGTGCGATGCTACATTGATTATTTCCAACCCCTTGTCATACTATGACGTCTGGGAGATGTCATTCGTTTCCTATGCTATTGCAGAGTTTGACGCCAAAAAACAACTTTGCATTGTAAAATATTTCTAGCTCCTCTATATATTATTCCAAAATGTTTTACATAACCACTAATTTATTATTTTATAACGTTACTTAATCAAAATCCATTCAAGCTCATTAAATATTACATAGAAATGCAAATTTCAAAATAAAATGTTGTATTTCTAAGTTTGCACATAACTGTTTAATTGGGCTAAATTAAACAGTATTTTTCGGACGTATCAAATTCCATTTTATGTGTTTGTCAAAGGGTTAATTAGATTGGAGATTCGTCAACCTGTAATCGGTTTATCAGTACTTTTATCACTGATCAGACTAAAATTTCTACGATGAAGCTTTCTAACAGCGCACTTTCATTTTTGTAAAAATCAAACGTAATGAACTGTTTTAAAATGGCATGTTTAATCTAGACTATCTAATGATCTTTTGTTTTCACTCTTTGAGGCACAGGATTTCAGAAAATATTATAAATAGACCCATGTGGCACAGAAATTTTGTCACGTTTTTAATTCAACAAAATTGGTATCTTTTTATTAAAAGCATCAACAAATAATCATAATAATAATAATTCGATAATAAATAATAATAATTCAATTGAATTTGCTGTCATAGAATGAAAGACAAATAGTCCTACTATGTCGCGTGGGTTCATGAATGAATAGAGTAAAAATGCAGCTATTACAATATTACGAGGTAGGTTCAACAATGCTCCACCATGCATTACCGTACATCAAAAAGGTGGGACATTTCAACAAAGAGTTAACCCAGTAACCGAAGCAGAATATTTGCGCGGCGTAATAAATTCCAACAAGTACTGTGACCTATTTAAAATAATCAGTCGAAAGTGCTCATACGCTTGTTAGCGAGTTAAAGGATTTAGTAGGTTCGGTGGGACAATCGAAGATAGTGACAAAATTATAGTCAGGAAATCTATGGATCGTGGGAGGATTTAGAACGAGGATTTAGGGTCCCAAATGCGTAACGATGCTGTTAGATCCTCTAACACAGGAAGACGATATTTTCACCACTTTGCTCGCAACAATTGTAATGTCGAACTCGCGTTACTGATCGAGCAATTTCAAAATGCGCAAGCAAAGTGGAACCATCGCTATAAATCAGAACTACTCCGTGCGACGTATTCATAAATAACGCAACACCGTGCTATTAATATAAAAGAAAATCTAAAATTCAAAGCGTGAAGTTTTCAAATGATGCAATAAATATTTCCAGTTGCGTGGAAATTGGAAAGTTCTGCCAGGTTTCTCGAATAAATAGAATTCTCAATTAGATTTCCTGATTGTTGAATTGTGATATAGAGTCGAACGTAAAATATATTTTTCAGACCGTAAGAAAGTCCAGGCTGCCATTTATGTAACTATCGCGGTCAATTGACGTATCGAAATAATACGTCGAGGTTCGACGTTAGCGTATTATAGCTTTGCATTCCGTAGCTAATAGAACTTCTCTTTTTAATAAAAACTATTCTTTTTAGTAATTTTACACAAAATAACTGATGCAGTTATTAAGTTTAAATTTTATGGATGGTTCTAGTGGACTTCTATTACGGAACGCAGATCTTTTGTGTTTTATTTGCTTAAAAATACAGTTTCCATCATTCGTTAATTACGCTTAAGCACTGGAAGCGAAATTATTTAAATAACAGTGAACCTATCGTGGCGGTCAACATGATCGGTCCAACATATTTTTGTTTTTATTTTATAGGTTTCGTGTTAAACAGAGTTAACGCGGCATGGTAGTGACATCATAAATTCCAATTATGTTTTATTACTATTTTGGCAATTTAAATTTTAGATTCAATTTGAAAAATTAACGAAGATCAACGCATCGATACCTCAACCACTAATTGTTAAATACGATAAACGATGTTCCTGTTCTAACACTTCGTCAAACTGAATGGGGAAATCTCCTCGTTTTAAATTTGATAACTGAATAGAGAAATGTTTGCGTTGATCATCATTATAATTTCTAAATTTCATTATCCACGGTGCACGAATGCTAAAGAAGTAATCGATGCCATAAAAGTTTGCTTCGAACTTTTCATTTAATTGAACAAAACAACGGAATTTGATGAACATTTTTAGGTGTTTGGCACGGTCGTCAAGTGTTGAGGTATCTACATTATTCTCCTGCTAGGCATCGGATAATTTGCAGACGCGTGCAGAACGCTTTCTTTCGATTCTTTCGCGCGCGGCTCACGACAGGCGGCTGTTTTAGAAAACGCAAAACATATTTCGACATCTCACGGATTTTCTGCGTGCTGGAAAAAGCGGACTTTCACCTGTCGGCGGCGGCTGCGCGCCATCATTAAGAATAAAAATACAGTTCCACGTTCTTTTTCTTCTGTCATTAATAACAAACGCGACGGTATACTGCGCCCGACGCCAGCGAATCCGGAACGCCGGTTCTCTCGCGGTTAATTGTTACCCGCAGGTATGCAAAAATAGTTAATACGATTGGCGATGATCAATTAGCTTTAATTACGCCTGTTAATTACTATGTTAGCGGGTCCGGTTCTGTTACATTCAAACATACCTCGAAGCTAATTATCGCGCGATACACATCGCGATTCTTCTTGAACCACGACTAAACTTTATGGTCGTTTTTTTTCTCGATCTCCTTTAAGCTTCACAGGTTTCTTTATTAAAGCACGTTAGAATGTACGCTACGCGCAGGAATTATTCATAATTATTTCATCGCGAGCATTAACTTAATGAGAAATTTGTTTAACATAATCGTACAGGACAATCGATAGTTTGTCAAGCAAGAGAAAAATACGGAGAACATGATTCGTATGGTAACGTTATACTTACTTTTCTAATGGTGAAATATGGCTGCGATTAATTAAAACGCAAAAAGGTTTTACATTTATTGTAACATAAAATCGTCATGATTTATTTGATTGGGAAAGTTGAGTTTGCTAAAGTTCTTTTTAATCGATTATTCTCGTAATTTCTCGTTGGTTTAGCAACTCATGTGAACTCGCCTGATCCCACATTCTACCGAAAGCATCGATCCATTTCGGGTTCACTGGAAACCGAATTATTTGTCTAATCCGCTACCACTGATCTCGGCTTAATCGCTCTTTCCCTGCTCTCGCCGTTTGTGTTTCGGCTTAAAAGAATCCGACGCTGCCCGCTCGTTCGCTAAAACGGATTTTGTCTTCTTTCAGCCAAGTTCTTCCCGTTTTTCGTCGGTCATTAATCTGTCTGAAGCGTCTTCTGCTCGTTAAAAGTGATGAAAACCGAGCTTACCTTCGCGAGAGGCTGCAATCTACGACATTGATTGTAATTTGAGTGTGGTTCTATTAAAGTTGCTTCAAGATGCTTTTCAATCTTCTCCGAGCTACATGAGGCACGTACGATGAATTCTGTTACGTAGTAATCCCCATATACAGGGTGGGCCAGAATTCGTAGTACAACAGAGCAGGGTGTGATTCTACGTGGAAAAATGAGAAATAAATTTGGTATATCATTTTTTCATCCGATGCTCCGTTTTCGAGAAAATCGATTTTAAAATTTATTTATCTCTCTAAATGGATTTAGTTGTCTATTTTTCTATCTCTGTTGTCCGAGACAGTGTCTACAGATACTTTAACCCTCTTAGTGCCGACTAAAAGAGTCGCGTTCACCTGAGCAAAATGTACAAAATTTGTTTGATGTATAGTTTGACAATATTTCAAAAAGAAATTGCAAGAATTTTGTAAAATCTGATAATTACCGAATTTAAGAATAAAGGAGAAATAAAAAATGAAATTGTTATTTAGTAAAAACCTTAAGAAAACATTATTGCTTCGAGAGTAGCCACCAACGATGTATCGTTGTTCGGGACTAAGAGGGTTCATTGTTGCGAACTATATATAGTCCTCACGCGACAAGAAGGCATCTCTGTGTTTGCATTCCCCCTCTTGCTAGCTGCGGCAGTGTGGCAGCTAGCAAGAGGGAGAATGGAAACGAAAAGGTGCCTTCTTGTCGCGTGAGGACCAGAGTAAATGGAATGCTTCCATCGCTGTCGATGTTCGCAAACACAATCTCAGACAGAGGCAACTGCTACAGAAGGATAGACGACAACTACAGGTGGTCCCCTGAGTTTGCACAATTCGCTATTTGGAACATTTTAAAAAATTCACCTTTGTAAGCCTTTGCAGTTGAATGTTATCTCTGAGCGGACATCGTGAGTCGAGCAGACTACATTGTAATTGGATGCCCCCTCTCAGGGGACATCAGACTTTCGCCATTAGATTACGATGTTGTTCCGATCAAGAGGTCAAGACTTCGACAATTCAAAATAAGAATGAAGTCTTTATGTATCTAGACAAATTTTTAACTAGTACCGAAGAATCCCAATGGAGAACGTACACTTCAAATACGTAGAGCCATACAAAAAGACACTGTGTGTTATAGAAATATTTATCAAGAATAGAAAAAGAAGAGAGGTACTCAACTAACTCTTGACAAGTTTATAAAGAAAACACCTGAAAGCTAAATAAATAAATACTTTAAAACACCGTTTTTGGTGTATATTTTTGTGTATCACTATACTTTCGAACATTCAACATTCGCGCCCGCTTTCAGGAACCAATCGTGTGCGAAAGTCGAGGGTCCACTGTAAATCCTTTATCAGAATGAACCGACTAGAAAATCGATTTTCTAGAAAACGGAGCCACACACAAAAAAATGTTACACCAAATTTGCTTCTTAATTTGTTACGTAGAATCACTCTTAGCTGGGCTGTACGCCGAATCCAAGCACACCCTGTATAACGTGTAAATGTCTAATGAAATGACATCCGGCCAGCTGCAGACTATTTTTTACGATGTACTCACGAAGTAAATAGAACGCAGAGATACATGTAGTAGTCGTCATTTGCAGAAAAGTGCTTCAAGTAAGTGCTCGTTTCACAGTAGAACACATTAATCGATTAGCTGTTTTTTTACGAGTATACTTGGCGTGCGAAGAAAATGCTGTTTGAATGGCAATTTTCGGGAAGACTAGAATATATTGGTAATCTTTATATAGAAGCCGAGACGAAATGAAATGAGCAAATAGAAATGTGTAAATAATTATTATGAAAAGTGTTTGAGTTAAGTAGTACACTCGTCGTCGATAACTCTTTGCGACACATCTTACACATCCGCTTTTCAAAGAGTTCACAACAACTAACTAGATAGGTAAATAATTAAACGATCGATCTTGACGTATATACAATAAATTAGAATAAATTGCAATTAAGATCAATTTTTATTCCTTGCCTTATGCTGTCTTATGTCTAATTAAATCTAGATAAAGCAAAGACAATTTTGTTAGCTATCCACAGATGAGGATTGT
Organism: Augochlora pura; assembly: GCF_028453695.1. Classification (NCBI taxonomy): domain Eukaryota; kingdom Metazoa; phylum Arthropoda; class Insecta; order Hymenoptera; family Halictidae; genus Augochlora; species Augochlora pura. Next base: position 15,979,603 of record NC_135781.1, on the reverse strand, counting down.
AAGAAGTGTATTCTTCTGTTTTGTTCTAATTGGCAATACAATTTTAACACTTTATCGACCGGTAGCCTATAAATCGGCTTTTTCTTACGATCGGTAGTTTGTGAATCGGTTGTCGTGGTAACTAATAATTTATTACCTATTAATTAAATAAATATATTAAATTGTACTAGCCCAAGCTTCAATATTATCATATAATATTTTAAATATTAAATATCTCTCGCGATTAATAAAATAAATGAAATCAAAATAGAAACGAAAATTTAACATTGACCTAATGTTTACGGCCGAATGAACGGTCGGAAGAGCGTTAATATATCATATCGATGAAACAATAGGATCCATTCCTTCGCCATAATTCCGTCGAGTTGTCCGGTGGACACAGCGATTATTTTGCGGTCCCGTTACGAACTATGGGGTATGCGAGAGGTGTCAACGCCGACCGCAAACTATTTAAACGAGACCAAAGGCCTGGCCGCGGCCGCGGCCACGGCGTTCCAAAGTTTTGCTGTAAATATCGGCCGCGGCAGCGGAGATCACGAGGAAGTGTGACAAAAGATCGAGCCCGCCGATCCTGCCGCGCGAAGTTTCTCCTTATGGGGTTGCACGCCTCGCGGATCCTCGCCCGTAAATCACGCTCGAGATCGTAATCGATCGATGCCGGGACGCTTTAGATGGAACAAATTGACCCACATAACGATTCCCCCGTTTCAATGATACCGATCACGGGGAAATCGAGGGTTTCTACGACTCGGCACGCGGGAACAGCTCCGCTTTATTGAGACATTATTCATTTCTGTTGCGCCTATTCCTTTGGAATCTGCTGATCGCTGAAAGACGATTCTCGTGATCGAAGATCCTCCGTGATTCCTTTCGAGTCCCGATGAAATCCCTTCGGTAGTTCCAGCCTCCTTCAGTACTATTCGCTGATCTGATAAAGCAGTCCCGAGCTTCTTATTTTTTTGCGAATAGGCATGCTGCAATCACCCCGCGAATTTATGGAAATAAGTATGCTCTCGCTTATAAAGGAACTGCAGCGGTATTGAGCTGACAACTGAGCGATTGTGGATTTTTGTCGATAGATGGTATTAGCACATTCTTTTGTCGACGCGTTCAAAGCGCGTAACCTATATTGCTTCCCTGTTGTACGGGCTTCCACTTTTAATTAGTGAGAAAATTGTATCGATTAGTTGTTTAGTTTTGTTTTTATCCCAGTGTAGAGATGGAAGAATAAAACATTTCAGAGATATTTTTACAGTACGTTTCAAACATATTTCATTGTATTTTTGAAAGAGCAAGAACGTATCGCAAATATATAAGAAGTTATTTACGCTATATAGGAATGAAGTCTTGAAAGAAAGATAGCGTCATAATCGGTTTACCAAATTTTGTTCTAGTCAAAGATGCGCAACGAATTTCGAGCATGTAGTATGCTGTAAATTGTTTCCAGTGGGATGTCACATCATTTGTATTAATATTCATTCTGCCGAGACCAAATTCGTATGAATGTTGTCCGTGGTTTGTACTCTGGCTGGAATATTACGCGCATTGTTTAATTTACATTAAGCAATTAAAGACGCCTCGAAATGTTTACGAGCATGGGCACACAATTTCTAGCTGGATCGTAAGCGTATGAATTTTCGTTGGCGTCGCCTCGTTCGGGCATCCTGCATGTTCAAAATATTAAATCATACGTGCTCGGCTTCTCTCGAAATACCAATTCCGGCCGTATCGATTTCAGTTTTGAAACAAAGCACCGGAATAACAGTTATTGTTATCAGTGACACATGCAGCTTGTTATTAGACGCCTGCTAAGAGTCCCACGTTGGTAGTGTAGGTCAACCAACGATCGCGGATTGTTCTACGAATAATGATTTGGTACAGTCACCGTCTGAGGCGTTATATTTCAACAGAGACGAGATTTTGATATCAGAATTTCAATGGCTATTTCTCTCCATTTCTACACTTCTCAAAGTTTATTGTCATTTTATTATCATTTTCTTTGTCACTAATTAACCACACTAGTCGGAATTAATTTTCATCAAACGAACAGTAATACGTAATTAAGATTAAGAAGGGAAACAGAATTTATAAATTCTCTCTTGAAGTTTGATATATGTAACACAATTATAAGTCTAATTTAACCCTTTGCACTCGAAGTCATTTTAACTGTAATTTTAATATAACTTTTCTGATATATATCATTTCCATTTTATATGACAAAATATATTTCATGCATATGAAATTGAATATTGTAACACAGGCAACAACAGTTATATTTTTAATAATGTTTGAAATCTAATTTTTCATAATATAAAAATGATTTTGGAAAGTACTGTAACAATTTTAGTGGTGCCTCAGAGTCACCACTCGAGTGCAAGGGGTTAATGTAACAATAAAGAAGATAAAAAGGATAAATACCTTCTGTGGTTGAGAGTAGACATATGACATAGGGGTTGCCATAAAAATTGTATATCTGGGAAGTTATAGAGTATTCTGATCACGAAGACGCTTGTACGATTTTCCGAGGTCTGTAAGATTTTTAATCAATTGCCCTTGCTCCCATTAGACGTAACAATGTAAAGACTGTGCATTATGCAACAAGCTAACGTGCCGACAACATAGATGCGCATTTACAATAAAACACCGCAAACATTCGGTGTCCGCCTTTCCTGGTATTTTCTAATCGTATTTCGAGTTTCCACGATTTTGTGCCGAGTTTCGTCGCGCGGGAATCTCTCCACTGTTCCGGTCAGCAATTCGAACGTCGAGTTTGACAGGCAGTCGCCCCCGACGACCCACGGCGACGTCGGCAACGACAGTTTCTAAGTAAACCGTCGTAATGAACCCTCTGCCACGTGTGACGGGTCTCGTGACGCGAAATCGGGTCACTCTTCTTCCATCGCAATCATGGTAGAATCGAATAGCAGCAGGGGAACGGAGTGAACAGAAGCAAATACCAGGCTCGTTCGACCACGCGTGATCCACTCTTTTGTGGACTCGTCCGTGCTCGACACGTTTCCATTCTATTTGCATTCCCGATAAAGCGATCGATCGTCGAAGGTACAAACCCCGAAGCCGATGTTGCTTCCTGATCGATGATATGTGCGTGTGGTATTCTTACGCGCTCTCCTGGCCCGATCCGCGCTAATTGCACATGCGCCCGGGATAGGTCACGGCTGCCGCACGCGCCGCGTGTTTCGCGGAATCGCGATTCCGACGACTGAAATCCGCCGACGAAATCACGGTCAGTTTTACTCGTTGCTGAACGCCCACGCGATACGCCTCTCACCGGCATTCTTCTACGAAGAGTCCACTTTTGGCGTTGCACGAGCGATTGGATTACAATTAGCGTTCGTTACCGTCATCGTTGCAAAAAATAGACTGGGGTGTACACGTTTTGAAGAACGTCCAAATGAATAAAAACAGCGAACAATTGCACGCGTTATTATTCGAATCACTTTATAATTCATATTCGGTAATTTATTGGAATGAGGAATGAAAAATATTATTATTCAGATAAATGGGTGGAATAATTTGTCACGAGTAATTATTGTAATTTGAATAAAATATCCGATCAAGAAGAATCCATTCGGAGAATTATTTTAGACAAATGTGACGAATGTGCGATAACTCGAATAATGTTCAATTCTGGAATATTTGTTACTATACTGTCATCGATCAAAGCCAAGTTCATGTTGTCGGAAAACAATTATAACTTGAAGAAGTGATTTAAATAATGCAGAATAAAGTTCATTAATTGATCACGGATCTTCCTGAGAAATAAAAGTTATCCAAGATGATTGTAAAAAAAGAAGCTAAAATAAAATAAAATAAAAAGTTTGAATAATTTTGATAAGTTAATATAGTGTAACAGTATTATTAAATTCTTGTTGTCTTTACAGTTTTTTTATTTAGTCATTGAAATTTTACAATTATCGGTTTTTACTAGTCATCTGCTAGCCTCATCGATCTAACGCTTCAAGGATACAGTATTTTGAACTACGCGGCGGGAAACATAAAACAATTGCTCGAAGGGATGTTCTTCGTACAGCAGACCCGAAACTCAATTAAACGAGGAGAATAGTTCCATTCGAGTCTTTAAACGGTTCCAAAGAAGGTCAAACGTGGATTAGATCTGCGCTAGAGTCTTCGTAAAATGCATACAATCCGCGGCACGGTCACAACAATGGAGTTCATCGAGAAGAACGTCGCACGTATCGATTTTGATTTCTGGGTCACCGGATTTTTATCTCGATCCAAAGTGACTTTTACATAATTCAATCCAATGGAAAAAATACAGAAACCCGGCGTGTAGCGCAGCTGCGCCTGAACAGCGCCGATAGCGGACGGATTTCGTGTACGAACTCGAAACGAACTGATCGACACCGTTCTATGAAATGTCAACAACCTCGTTAAAAATCAAACACGTCCCGGAAGCGTAAACACGCGCGTTTTCTCCGCGCGCCGATCCCGATACGCGTTTTACAGCTCGGCTCCGATGAAATTTTCATTCGCCTGACTTGCAACAACAACCCTTTGTAAATCCGTTTTCGTTGTTCGAGCGGATTTACACGACCTCCTCTGATATCTATTGTTACGGCTCGCGGATCTGAACACAGGTTCACGTGAACCGTGAAAATGTAGCGCTGACTAACCTTGCTCGCCACCGTGCGTACGAACCTAGTTAACTATCGACTATTCTCGTCATAAACTTGCAAATGCATGCAGTCCCTGCGAAAACTTTCAGCACGTCCGAAATCACGCCGCAGAACTGTTCAACTTTCATCGTATATATGGTGGTCCACGCAACTTTTCTACTCGGTATTTATTTGAAGTAGGACAGACAATTGATGAATAGACGAGCTAGTTGATTCCTATAGTATAGTAATTAGATTGCAACTAGGCTGCCGATTTTTATACAAAGTATTAATTTTCCACGACAGAAATTCAATAAAAATACATTGTTTTACGCAACTTTTTTATACATGCATAAAATATATTAATGGTAAAAGTCCTATAGGAAAATAAATAAATCAATCAAAATTCGCAGGCTAGTAATCACAGTAATAATGTTAACGTCTGACTAATGTAGATATTGCTTAACAGAATTACATTTGCTATTAAGTTTAGAGGTCAATAATAATAAAGGTCATTATATTTTTACTCAGACTTCGAAATCTTTCCATATAAAGTACACCATTAGTACTTTATTTTATAGTACACCATTTTATAAAAGCAATTGTCCTTGAAAAATTTATTACCCAACGTATATTTTGTCTATGCCCTGTATAGATTTTTATTGCACCCGTAAATCTGTCGAGCGTGAGAAAATATCTGCACCAGTCAATAACGTTATTACTGTGACTATTAGCCCGTGAATTTCGATTTATTTATTTATTCACTATTCTAGGGGATTTGTGCCATTAATATATTTCATGCATTTATAGAAAAAAAATTGTGCAGCTGAAATATTGATTTATGAAGATATAAGAAGAATGTAATAATGAAACAATTTATCATTATTCAATTTCCGTTTCCAACAGGCGTCTTGGAAAATGTGCACTTTGTATAAAGATCCGCAATCTAGTGATTACTATTCTACAGGAATCAACTGACTTGTCCGTTCATCTGATGTCCGTTCTACTTCTTGTAAATACTAAACTCCGTGCGCGTTGTAGCATAATGAAGCGCAAAATGATGGTCTTCGTGACTAGAATATCATGCTATGTACGATATATATCCTGTCTCGAAAATAAATCAAACGATTCAACAAAAGAACATTTGCTTATGTTCTGAATATTACGTTATGCGTTGTGAATCTGAGCAACGGCGTGCGCAAACTCAATTAAACTTTCGTTATGCAAAATACGATATTGTGGTAATCATAAATATGTATCGCTTGTAACAAACCTGTTAACTAGTATGAATAAATTCATTCGAACTATTCTGTCTACGATGCATCTACGTATGACTTAATGTATGCTACGGCGAGCTTTATAACTGCTTTAATGGGTTAATTCTTCGGCGCAATAAACAATATTAATGTGGCCGGATCGCAAGCATGAAGATAGATTCGTATTTCTTAATTGGAGGAAACGGTTTTCTAATTAAAATCTGCATTATTTGCTTGCATGGATTTGATTTCAACATATAAATATATCATAACTTTCGACACTTTTATTGAATATCAGCGTTTCAGCACGGGCGGCAGCAATTTCATTTAAAATTCAACAAATCAATTGGATTGATATCACGTAACAACTTTTGTGAAATCGTTATTTAAGTGAAAATTATCGAGTTTCTTTTATATAATACAAAATAATGGAAAACCCTGTTGTAGAAATATAGAATAAAGAATATTTTCGGTAGACACGAAAGGAAAATATATTTATTAACAGCAAATTGTAAAGTCGTCCATATTCACTCGATATATTACGACTCTTTCATTCTTTATACAAACTAACACTCATTCATCTATAATGCATACTATAAACGTTTCCATGCGCATACATAACAAGACAATGTTACAATCGTGAATATCTAATAAGAATGCTAACTGCTTAACTGCACTATTAAATAGGCTTCTAGTAAGTAAAGTGTTACACACTTAGCTTATCACTTGATCAATTTCTAATAAGAAATTCGAAAATTGTATAGCAGCTGAAATAAAAAATATTCGCAGTGACCGAGAGGCTAAGTAGGCTATTTAATCTGATATTAGCCGGCGTCACCTAGCAGATTAGTTTACTCGGTGTGATATTAGTTTGTATCAGCCAGCGGATCCTCGCGATCCGCCCGCGATCGATGGAACGCACCGGGAGATCCACATTTCACGGTCCGCTCCGTGCGTTCGCCCCTCTCGCTCATTGTTCAACTGCCGGACAAAGATGGACTGTGCGAGCGTCCGTATCCCTCGGACCGATGAAACATTGTTACATAGCAGCGAACTTTCGAAAGCGTCTAATTAGTTACACTTTCAGCGAGCACCGTAACTGGGGCGCGGTGCAGCATGGCCAGCTGCACAGGGGGCACACGAGATATCCAGGGGGATGTGTGCAGTTGGCACACGTTGCTACACAAATCTTACTTCGCTCCGATCCGGTTGCATCTCACGTATGAAAAAATGGGCACTGCATCGAGCCCCGTGCAAAATCGTTCGCGAATCTGGACTGCGGAACTGCTGGATCGACGCGGGTGACTTAACGAGACCTTCCGTTTTCCCTTGACACGGCGCACAGTGGGTTATTTCCTCGCATTCGCTGGCTAAAGATACGTTTCTCACTGAACTGTTTATAATACTTGAACTTAAAAAAATGTAATCACAGACAGATACAAATGATTAATGAAATATTCCAAATATTAGAGCGTCCCATAAGTAATCTCCGCGCCACGCTGTGTATGACCTCGAGAGTTTGTTCGATGAAAATCCGCGATATAGTGTGCGCGAGATAGTGGTTGCCACTAACATTCTCGTTAACACTTTACCAACCGGTAGCCTATAAATCGGCTTTGTATAGGCTAACCAAATTGTTATCTATTACGGTTTCTTTAATTTGGAGCATCTTTATCTAAGAAGCTGGATTGTACTACTGCAAGCTCATATAGTATTATATAATTGTTTAAATTTCGCGATAAATAAAATAAATAAAATAGATTAAATAAATATTATTTACAGGAATATAACAATGTAACAATTCACGGAAACCGACCTTATAAACCGCGTCTCTACGATTTATAATATATCTCTATTTATAATACGATCTCTAGTGCGATTTTCTTCTTCAGTGACATGAAAAGAATCCTTTTTTAACACGTTCGTCGCCGACAATTAGACACTATAATCCCCATAGAATTAAAGCAATTTAATTAATTAAAATAAAACTAAAAAGTTCACATTTATCATAGGGGATGACATTAGAACTCTTTCGCATTCGAAAAATCATAGTCGCATTCATTTTGCTCGAATATATTGCAATAAGAATAAATTTTCAAAATTGGTCAGAAATTAGTGTCACCCAGTTATGGGTGATGCGGCGACGAACGTGTTAAAGAGGCTTGTCACTGGAGACAAGACTTGGATTTTATATGAAAATGTGCATCGAAAATGCACTTGATCTAAGGAAAATCGACCTTGAACTGTTGCAAAGCCAGGACTTCGTCCGAAGAAAGTTCTTTTGTGCATTTCGTGAGACTGGAAAGGTGTAGCGTACTACGAGCTCCTCCCACAAGGTGAAACGATCGATTCTACAAAATATTGCAATCAACTCTATAAATTGAAAGCCGCCATAACCGAAAAACGGGCAAAATTGGCGAACCGACGAGGTAGCGTTTTTCATCGCGACAACGGAAGACCGCACGTTGCGTTGGACGTAATTGACCCATCCTATTATTATTTGTTTCTCTCGTTAAAAAATTCTCTCCGTGATAAATGTCAGAAATCCGTAAGAGAAATAAAAACGCAGCTCGATGAATATTTTGCAAGTAACTCTCATTCCTTTTGGAAGTAGGGCATAATGAGGCTTCCTGAGAGATGGAAGAAAGTAATAGAGCATAACGTGTAACACAATAAATCAACCTTAAACAACAAATATCGTCTATTGATTTCGCATTAAAAAAGGAAGAAGCTTATGGGATACCCTAATATTTGTGTTATTCAATGAGTCCAAAGCGTCTTATTTATTTCCTTACGGCACTTTTTAACATAGCGAGAATTATCTTAAATATTAGAAACTTTTTGTTCATTTTTCTAGTTAAATGTTAAATCCATTTTCATGAATATTCGTGCAAGTAACGCATACCCAATAGCAAAATAAGGATGTAAAAAGTAAGCAGCTGAAGTAGTTATTAAAAATCATAAACTTTGCATCTTGAACGAACCTTCTAGCTCTAATGGTTTCACTTTGGTATCACTTCTGTATGTTGCCTTGTTAGTAACTTGTCGCAGTTTCTTTTAGCATGGTTGCCGTCAGGTATTACGCATTCATGTGGTCTTGATCCTCGTCGGTGACCAATACACGTAAACGTGACACAGTTTTACATTTTTAAGGTAGAAACTCATCAAAGTCAAGGCAATGAATTATTCACACGGGTCACACTGTTAGTCGTTTTTTGATATCGTCACGTGTCTTGAAAACTACTGTACATTGAAAAAAAGAGTTCTTTGCAGGGAATATATTGGATCGTTCGGATAGTTGTTTAGTTCTTTCGCGAGTAAACGAAAGACGATTTTTTAATGTCTAGAGTAAAAGAAGACTGTTTCACATTTTTCTGTTAGCTTTGGTACTTACAGAAGTCCTGTTTTTATTGACAGGAGTCATCCTTACATAAAGAAATGTTTCTGAAAAACGACCGAATCGTCGTTTGACCGAATACATATTTAGCTGCTGCGCTGCACGATGCAAGAATGTCTAAAAACATAATACGTTTGCTATTTCTTTAAAATAATCCAGCATCTTGGCTATCGATTTTTCTTCGTCACAGAGACACATAACTCTGACCCAGTTTCTAAAATCGCCCTCTGCATCAATGTCGCCCAGCTGACGCGTCTAAGCTTCTCCATTACCGATACATTTCGTCGATTCCGGCACGGTTGCGCAATCTATTTATCTACAAGTCAATTTACTGTTCAATGGCGGATCGGACGCCAATACCGTACGTGAGTCACCGATGCCGTCCTGAATCATCAACGCTGGAAATTGCAATAACGAACATCGCTGTGAGGGATCGCTTTTATTTTCAGCTGATCCAAAATTCATACCGTTGAACCGACTCACGCACGCACGGCGAAGTCTGTTTGGAATCAAGCGACTTATTGTTGCTCCTGCGGGTTTACGGCACTGCCGCGTTCTCTACGCTTTGCGAATATTCGAGTACCAATTGTCGTGACCGACTCGAGGAGGCTTGGTATTTCTCTCATTATGCGCAACTTTGACTTTGGCGTTCGCATATCTCTTCCGTTACGGAGTTCGTTGCCATTATGCCGACATACTCAATTTCTCGTTATTTGTCCAGTTCAAGAATTTCTAAATCTAGGTCGCTCATCACTGATTGCGGATTTTTATGTAGAACAAAAGTTTGTCATGTTAATCCTTTTGTTACGTTGCAAATAATTTTAACATTATCAGAATTGTTTATTTTTAAAAGGAATTGTACAATGTGCGACTGTTACGACACAGGAAATGCACTAAGCTGCAGAGGTTACATAAAAATGCGTTTCAATTTTAATGAGCACAATTTGTAACGTTTTTAAACATTGTTATGAAATAACGGTTGCATTATGGAGACCACAGAAGTTAAATGCTATATTTTGCCATTGAATGTATAACTTTGCAAGTGATACCTAGAATTAGGATTTTATGCTTTTATAACAAAAATGAAAATGTTGAATAACTAACATTAAAAGATATTTCAAGCACATTATTCCATTATTTTCAACGTTTTACGATTATTAAAAGGAGAAAGACATTTTCATGCAAGATGTATTTCTTAGGATTAGGACTTGAACAAAACAGATTTTTAAAATAGTATATTAAATGGATTATAAATATTTCCCTCTTCTCATGTAATACAAAATGGCAAATAAACATTAAATATTACGTAGTTAAATTTGCATATGTAAATGCTATTTTGTAACTATTCATAAAGTGAATTCGGTCACACAAATTGTAACAAAAAATATACATACTGTAAACAAATCATAAAATCATGTAAGATATAGATATAAAACAACATCGATCGTAAATAAATAATAATTTACAACACAAATCATATTATAATTTATAATGCTAGTAACGAAACCTAAAAAGAATCACTTTTATATTTTTTCTACTAAATCGAAAGTTTATTATATTCTGACATTTATATACTTTATCATACCATAAAGAATTTGTTCCTTTCAACATATATTTATTTAAATACATGGCTTAGAAGTCAAAGTCATACTAATCATACTAATGCCCGAATACTTTTGGCGGAAACTGTAGGTAGCGATAGTCACCTTGGAAGTATCCTCATCGACATCGCCTAATCGTAGGCTCATTTTCATCAACGGACCGTTTAACCGACTATCAACCCTAGCGAAAGGCAGTCCTTCTAATTACACGGATCCATTATGCTCCACGGTAGACGGTGAACGATGACTCGGTGGCTGGTAGAAGTCGCGATATTATGATTTCACGAATCGGGTCTCGACCCTCCCAGTACCGTTCCGCAGGAACAAGTGCACGTTCATCAGGGTCCCGAACGATCGTTCGATCGTTCAGCACGAGCGAGCATTGTTCTCGACCTTCTGTCCCCCGAACCTCTTTTTCTGCGTAAGCATCGTCACAGGTGCATCCAGCGCGCGTCTATGTGGCCCAGCGGTGAATACGACCGGTATCGCAAGTCGCATTTCATCTGACCTTAAATCCGGGATTCCATTTTTCCAGTTTTTATCTGATCGCGCGGCAGATCGAGGAGCTGGCCACGTTCCACATCGTACGATATCTCGCAGGTGAAAGTCTCCGGTTTCTTCTATTTGTGTTCCGTGCATGTTAAAATTGGTCCGTTTTTATTTTTCTTACCGACCGCCGAACAATAGAGCGCAGTTCTTTTCCGTTTATATTCTAAGCAGGAGAACAGACGACGACCGACCGACCGAACCGAGAGAGATACGGATCGACGGAGGTCGATGGAATAGGATATTATTATCTTTATGCTTCCACGTAGTCGTAACAATGCCGCCGACTCGTTGCCGGGCATATTTCGCCGGTTAGTGGGACGCATTACGGTCGTAAAGCAGCTTGGGATCGGAACTTCCGTCGCGATTAGCCGCGGTTTTATCTTCAATTGTTCGAATTACTTGCTTCGCGGCTCGTTTGCGCAACAAATTCGTTTCACCCGGACCTTCCTCGGTCTTTTGTCCCCGCGAATCCAACGGTCGCGAACCGCAGCCGCGGTTGAAGGGATCCAGCATTTGCACGAACGTATCCTTCGAGAAGTCGAATCGGAGAATTGTCGCTGGGGTTCTCGCAGAACCACGTCTTTTGTGCTTCTCTTCTTGCTTCTTGTATTAGCGGGCCGAAAAGTAATGTCGTTTCTGCGTATGTCCATATTCGTTTGTCATTTGTCAGCTCATTGTGTACTTCGCCTCGCGTGGAAGACACTTTATAATTGGAGTGACTTGTTTTCTTATAAATGATCCAATCTCAGATTCCTTTTTGTAATTTATAGTGAAAAGGCCAGCCAAACACCGGAAGAGGTACATGTCCGGTATTGTATGCTTTTTGAGTTTCGCAAGGAGAGTAACGCAACAGTTGCTACCATAAACATTTGCAATGTTTCTTCAAATGCATTAGACGTTCGCAGTTGCCAAAGGTGGTTATCTCAGTTCAAATCGGGTAATTTTGATCTGTGGAACTCGTATCGATCAGGATGACCAACAACTTTAGACAATGGCATGTTAACACATTAAAGGCGGGAGTCGTAGTACTACGATTCATCTCGACTGTAGCTTAAAGGCGGAAGTCCTAGTAATACGATTTATCTCGACTGTAGCTTAAAAGCGGGAGTCGTATTAGTACTGTTTGCAACCATATCGCGCAATCCATGCGCCACTTTACATTTGTATTTAGTATGTTTTGTGGTTTGAAGCGTTACCTAGCATACTTTCGTCAAGATCCCCCGCCTTTAATGTGCTAAGGGCACAAGTGGAAGCAAATCTGTGTTAGACAATCGAAGGACCGGCAAACACTCGTAACCAACCATCTAAGAATTGTCGTATCACGAGTAAATCAATCTCTAATTGAAAAGTGACCAACAATTGTCAACAGAAAAAACGTTATTCTGCAACATGATAATGCAAGACCACGCTGCGCAAGAGGAATCATGGAAAAAATTAATAAAATAGGATGGGAGGTTTTGCCTCACCCACCATACTCGCCCGATATCGCACCATCAGATATTCACTTTTTCCGATCGTTACAACATTTTCTAAGCGACAACAAATTTAAAAATATGGACGATGGCCAAAATGCCATCTCCAGGTATTTTGCGCAAAAGTCAATTGATTTGACGGATGCGAGATTAAAAATTTGCAAAATAGATGTCGAAAGATTGTAGATAACGAGGGTGAATACATCATTGATCAAAAATGTTAGAACTTGTTAAGAATTTAGCTGTTTGATCCCCCTAATAGGACTGTGTACCGTCTGTTGCTCAAAAGATAGCACAGAGGAAAGTGTAGGACAGATTTTTACTAACCTAACCGTTTTAAAGTCCTCGCAGAAGTAAGGTAAACGCGTTTCCTTTACTGATCAAAATGATCCCTTCCTATTAGTCCCCAGTAGCCAAGAAACGAGGGAGTCGCGCCTGGCCGATTCTAAACAACCGACGCTTCTTGACTCCCGTCACCGTTTGTTTTCATTCCAGACTTTTCATTATGATTGACTAAATTACACGCTCGATAAGAGACGTGATTTATTGAAAGCCTTAAAATTATATATATATACACCACTTTATAATATAAAGTAACATGAGAATTTAATTATTAATTTTTAATAACTATTACATACAATATACGAAACTGTACTCTGCTGTATAAGCCTGTTGCAGTTTAAAGCAATCATAATAAATAAAATTAGATTAGTTTATTAATGGGTAACTAAGAGTATACAGATCAGGAGGAGCAAGTGGAATACCTTCTTGGCCCTGGACAGAAATTGTGTCATCTTTCTAGCAGTGAACAATACTAACCAATGCAACGTTGAAATTCATCATAGTCATCGGTGCATTGTGACCCGTTCGTCAACGAATCATCAACAATTACAGACTTAGCTTCAGAATTCTTATATAATACACACAAATATAAGTTTCGTTCGTTTATTTTGCGTAATAAAAATTTACGGTTGACTGGCACAGTGAAGGCAAAGGATAAAAAATGTCAATGCACAAAGTGAAATATAATGTACATGGTGTTATAAAAATAGCGTATGACGCAATGATAATATGAAAATAATTAAAAGACTTTTACGAAGGATTCGTTTTTAAGACAATAATATGAAAATAACTATAACATGAAGTATACTATGAATGAAGCGAGATAATTCGAATACGTTCCTTTTCCGTCAGATTCGTTTTTGTGACACGCACCGATGCCATAGATATTGCCATGATGGGGGACTCGTAGATTTATTCCGCAACGTGTCGGCTATATTACTTTTCATTACTGACCGCAAATTAACTGTTACTCGTGTGTGACGTTGATTTAATGAGAATCGTCACTGGCCCATGATTACTGCTGACAGCCGTATTAGCAGCTTGATAAACGAAGGAGTGAGCCCACCTTCTTTGCCAGGAAGCACTAAATGATGGAACAAAAACATTTATCATTCGTATTTCATGCGTTTCTTATTACACGAAACTATTTTCTTATTTATCTATCTTATATTTCATTTTACTATTTATCCACGTTATAGTTATATTTTATTATTATTTACCTATCTTATAATCACATTTTACTTTCTTATTTATCTATCTCATAATTATACTTTATTTTATCATCTTTCTAGTTATCTTTTAGGATCATTTATATTATTTATCGAACGAGAAATGTTAAATATTTTTATTACTTTATTTTGTTTCTTTTTAATAAAAGAATGTAATGTTGTAGTAATATATTTAATAATAAGTTGTTCAAGGTTAAAAAACTATAGACTAGAATAATTAACAGAAAAATATCGAAGCTGAGAACACGAGTACTCGACATCACTTAGGCTTTTTTACTCTTCGATTTTCAAAACAACTCTTAGACTTCTTTACACTTCGACTGTCAGAACAACTCTGCCGTCCCTTTCAACAGACGAAAACCGTTAGCCAATCTTCGTTGTTTAAACTGTTTGCTAGCTCCCATCGACGTTGCGCCTTTTGGTCCCTAGAATGTCCTTCGAAGCTACATTGTCCTTACGTAGGGATAATTGTGTGGGTAAGGTGATTGCAATAATTACGTGCGGTGTGAGGTCACGTGTTCTTTAATACATACATAGATATACAAAATCTCCCGACTCTTACGATCTATTGGACTCGGCGTACTGATCGAGTAAGAGCTTTTCATACTTGGAAAAACCCTACACTTAGATTATAATGAACGCCCTATGTTACTACAATATGTTTTATTCCAAAAAGACAAAATTAACTATCCCCTAACAGCAATTGGTCCCTCGCCAGTAACCGGCTCCACGGTACTAGCTTTGTCTTGCTAAGTCTATTGTTATTTATACGTGACTCGAGCGAAAAGTCGAAAGAGGAACTTTTTCTAAAACTCTCGGCTGCTCTTTGCTTTTGTAAATTTCGTCATTCAATTAAAATACCAGGATTTTTGGGCCAGGTACGCGATTCGAAAGGAACGCTCCATTGGCAGCCAGGAGTGTTTGAAACTCGAATCACTATTCAGGTTATTTAGAGACCTCGGTAGCCTGTTTGTCAAGCTCAAGGGCCCGCGGAAATAAGCGTCGCCGGTGTACTATACCGTGTTCTCGGCGTTCATCGGAGAAAAAGCGCCGGGTCGCCTTTCGCGAGCGTCGGCAGCTTGACCAAGATAAATTTGCGAATCGTCCCGTTTGCGCGCGCTCGCCTCTCGCGAGTAAACAAAGGTCCCGCCTCGTGGAGGCGACGGCGGTCTCGCCTAGCATACGAGGAACGAATCGGTGACGTCGACGTCGTCGTATCGACCCTTCTGGTCGGGCGCCGGTTCCCGTCACCCTGGCAACCCTCGCCCATTTCCTTTTGCATAGGAAAACCAGCTCGCCGGCTAAGATACGGCGTCGCACGCGACCAACCGCCACAATCTTCTCCCTCCCATCCCTCTCCCTCTCCCTTTACCTTGTCTTTTTTGTCTAGATAGCTGCACTTCATTAGCGCTAGGACCATCAGCCGGTCGAGCACGCGTTCGCGACTTCCGGTTTATCGCGAGGCTACGGTTACAACCGCTCCGAGCACTCCAACGCGCGTTGCCTCGGCCAGAAGTTCTCGGTCTCGCATACCCTTCGCGTCGCGGCGCTCAGCGATTCGAGCAATGGAACAAAAATAAAAGAATCAATACTTTTTTTCAAACATACTCGTCCGGTAACTTTTTTCCACCGCTGTTCACGAAAAGCCCGCATTTCTTGACGCTATCTGTAGAAATGATAGTTTTATATAAAAACAACGTGACTTGTTAAAAATCATATATTTTTCAATTATGGTTATAATTATGGCATCTTTGGTTAACATGATCTCTGTTTGGTAAAAATTAGAATTTAATTTATTTAGAATTAAAAGAACAAGAATTAATTATTTTCTGTAATACACCAGTGACTTTAGAGTCTTTAATCATACGTAAACAATTGAGAGAAAAAACAATAAAGTAGCGTACGACATTCGGGAAACACTATGGTCGGCGATATCTTTTCTTCTGCTTTGTCAAGAATTTACCTGTTAGATCGCTGTGTTTTTAACATTGATTTATTCAAAGTTCACAGAAATAAATATAAATATGAATGGATTATTGTACTGGCTTGTAATTTTATATTTTGGTAGCAGATTAGAGGACAAATCGGGATACCCTTGAGAAATGGGTCAGCATTAGTGTTACCTATGTGTCACCTGTTTATGTGTTACGTTGATACATGCATTATTGCATATTCTTTATGTATTGGTTTAATATACATGTTACATATTTCTATATAATGTATTTACACTACATAATAGATGTTTACATCTTATTTCTAACAAATTACAATACTAAATGTTCATAAAAGATTTTCTTATTCAACAAAACGACAAAATCATTGTAATTTTTAATAAAATCGAGTATTATGTACTTACAAATCGATCCGTCTTCGCATTCTCTTTAAAAAGTTATTAATGAATTTAGTTCGAAAATTGATTAGTATAGAAGATATGATGTATGTGCCGGACGCCTATAACATCGAATCATTGTGCGCCGCGCCGCGATGATTTTCTCGCGGCGAGCTTCCGCTTCGACGAAGAAAGATCGTCGTTATTTCGCGACGGGTCGCTTTGACGACCGGACCAAGATCGTTGTTAGTCCCGCGGGGCGAGGTTTGATCTCGAGTGGCCGCGCTCCGGTTCACAACCCTCGAGCTCCTCCACCGTTTCTGGCACATTTAGGGCACTCCGAGTGGCCCAGAAAGCTCGCGTGGCTGATCATGTATTAACGGGAAACGTAATGAGATTGTTTCGATCGGGGAAGAGATGTGCCAGGCAATCGTGCTCTCTGCGACACCGACCGCACGGAAAATTCTAATGGGGAAGTTACGGGATTAGGCTAACTGCTCGACCTAAATACGTCCTGCGTTTGCATTGTTGGGACAAAGGATACGCTAAATTCGATGGGTATTAACACTTTGAGCTTCGCACCAGTAACGTTCGATCAAATTGAAGCAATTTGCTGAATCAAATTAAAGTAATTTGTTTAAACGAAATAAAGTAATTTGTTTGTATAAAATTAAAGCAATTTGTTTTTATCAAATTAAAGCAATTTGTTTTTATTAAATTAAAGCAATTTGTTTTTATTAAATTAAAGCAATTTGTTTTTATTAAGCTAAAGCAATTTATTTTTATTAAATTAAAGCAATTTGTTTAATCGAATTAAAGCAATTTGTCTGATCCGATTAAAGCCATTTGTTTAATCAAATTACAATTGAAAAATTAAATTGCACGCAATAATAAAAGAATTTGAGAATATTCTTGTATTATGTACAACTTATTAAAATGATTTAAAGGAAAAAGATGTTTTCATTGGACTTGCGTTCCTTACAAATAAATTGGCCAATGTTTAATGAGTATAAAAATCCTCGGCCTAGTCATTAATTATTTTTCCAACATGCTCAACATCCGATTTAATGAGCACGTATCCTACTTAAATTATCTTATTAATTATCCTACTTAAATTAAGGAGCTATGATAGATTATTGTACAAATTAATTTTCAAATTTAATCAAAGAAGTATCGTAAACTGTTTTTTTTACACGCATGAGAGATCATCTGTTCCAAGCACGATCAAATGATAATTTTCTCTGAACAATCAATTGAAAACAAGTTTTAAACCGAATGAAGAATTTATTTAGAAAAATTTTTTTGCATCGAGAGATTAATAAACGGGAAAATAATTTCCCATTCCCTTTTCTCGTGTAGAGAACAACATCTGCAGGGTCGCATTCATTCTATTATACTCATTTTACTACAATAGATTATACCTTTCAGTAGCATGGACGTGAGGTTATTGCATCCGCAAATGCAATATCGTAATGGATATTGAGCGAATCAATTTTTCTTAAAGACTTCCCCTTTCTTCAAACATTAAGTCGCATTTTTATGCGAACAGCAGTACATCAACTTTCTGTCGATCGATAACATCCTAGCCGCTCGACTTCATAGTTCCGATGCACACTGCTACGCCACGAAGCGAAAATCGCTTTGTAATTCTCCAAGAATTGCTGTTCGACTGCAGCAACACGCGAAACATTCGGATTCCGATTCTACGGCAATTTTCATTGGAATTCTCGTAGATCGTAGACATCCCGAAGATCGAAGATATTCTAAGAATTGGAGACACTTCGAAGATTATTCTACGCCGTGCGTTTCCGTAAGAATCACAGAGAGATGATTTTCCGTTCCCGAGTAAAGCAAATATCCGTTGAACGGGATCGGAGGTGAAGGGTTAGACCTTCTACTCGAAAATGCAGCAGGGGTTAGAGATCGAGGCGGGCATGTAAGGTAAACGGGGACTTCTCGCTCGGGTTTCTGAATTTTGCATGCGACCCGGGAAGCCTAGTTACATGGGACGTGCAGGTGTGCAATGCAGATACTGCACGTGTCCATGATTTCGGGCGGTCCAACAGCATACCTAAATCGAAATTCCTGTAGAAGCCGCCGCTTCGGCTGAACTACTAGCAAACGTTGTTATGGGTAGATCAAGTTACTCGATGTCTGTCAGAAGAAACAAGAGAATTGATTACACTGCTTGTTACTTTCGGCTTATTATCGATCCTCTAAGAAGATATCGGACAATGCGACACCGCATAGTGGTTTCGAGAATTCAGTAACAAGTTGTCTCTTTGAACTATTAGTGATATTGCAATCAAATTTTTATTCACCCCTTAGGCGCAAATAAAATTTTTCATAACTAAATTACCGTTTTTGTTAATATGTATATATATATATTCTTTAGTACAGCTATATACATATATTCTTTTCTTAGTGTACTGCACACGTACACTTTCACTTTAATCGTTTACTTTAATAACTAATAATACAATTGATTAAAACACGAAACATCCACGAAAGCGGATTATGTTAATATTATATTAATTGTAAACATTATGATAGTAATGGCGCGTCGTGTCTAAGAGGTTAAAAATAATTAAAAATAGTAATTTTTACTTACTAATAATTACACACATGTTGCATTTCTTAAACAATAAATTTCAATACATCTTCATTGCTATTTTCGATTTTAAAAAATTGATTAGATGTAATAATAAAACTTTAGCAATAATAATTATATACATTGAGGAGCAAAATTGAGTAAACGCTTTTAAAATGGTATCCAATTTTCGAAATTACTCTGAATGACTTGAATCTTTCTGTAAATGTTAGAAAGACTACTTTCAGTATACAATGACTGAAATATTTCTTCTTAAATTTGATTATTACTTGGAATAAAAATGAATGTAAAAAGACTGTTGTTTTTTCACTTTTTTATCTGTGTCTATAATAAAAATTTAAAAAGCATTTCAGTCATTGTATAATGATCTAGTCCCTCTACTATTCACAGAAAAATTCAAGTCATTTAGGCCAGTTTTAAAAAAGTTACACCATTTTAACATTAAATTTACGGAATCCGTCAAAATAACGGGTTAATGTACTATTATACAGATTTTAAAGACACATTTATGGCTTACTTATTCAATATATATGTTACTTCCGACAAATACTAGAATAATGCTTGCTCGAAATCAGAATAAATCGTTACTTTCATAAATCCATATAAAGCGGTTGCTTTTAGTACCGCGTAAATCTAGTGTTAAAAGTAAATCTAGTGTAAAAAGCATTGATTCAATTGTCGTAAGAGATTTGATAGTATTTTAACTTGAAATATAATAGTCTTTATATGTCAATTTATATATGGTGTGGTCTTGTTAGAACTCTCAAGATTTCACGTGTTGTCTTCTCAATGAACTGGGAGAGAGGGTCGCCCTCCGAACCCGCTAACACATTTCCCATACCACTCCATTGCGTCAGCGGGTCTAATTTCGAGGAACCATCCAGCCTATCTATTTTCCTCGAAGTAATATCGATTTCCGGTGCAGGGGAATGCCATCAAAAATATACATCTCACACAATTTTGCTCCCTACTGCGTATGTTTATACCCTTCTTCGATATCGTAGAATTAACCTCTTCAGAGATACTGCCATGTATGCATACGTTTAGTTTTCTTAAAACTATGATTTTCTAGGAGTAAAGAAAATGAGAATCAGTTGAAAAACTATACGCTACAGAATCTCTCAATAACACCAACAGAAGCTCATCGAATGAAATGAGATGGATGATGAATAAAAAAGGAACAATTAAGTTCTCTACTATACAAATTCATCCCTGAAGAGGTTAAGCAAATATTAAATTTCAATGTTAAACTAGACCATAAATTGCTGTTAACGACGAGCAACAGTCCGAACAGACATGTCGTCATGGTAGATCAAAGGAGCGAGATCTATGCCTCTTTGTCCCGTTTCCTGTTTCAATCGAAATGTCAAGAGCTTCTAAGAAACTTTGACGCGGTGTTGGACCCCTTCCTAGAAGATCCCTACAGGGTGTCGGTTTACAGAAACCTCTGCAGAGAAATGTCGATGGTATAACTCGGTAAACAGCTGATACAGAAGTCGTCGGCGCAGCGTACGTCGGCGCTGAGCAATCGCGCCGTGCCAGTAACAGGAAAAGAATGCGTAATCCGAACCTGCGAATGACTAATGATCCTATCAGCCGCGCGAAGGACGATTATAAACTCCGTTGCAGCGAGGTGTTAACCGTTACCAGTCGACAATATTTTTCGTAGAGCTGGTTCGCGCGAGATCGTCGCGTCGCGTGCGCAGAGAGTGGGACGATAATAAATGCTGGTGGAAACAATCGCGATTTGCCAGGGCCGACGTCGCGCCGGTGGCTTCCCGATGGCTTCTCTAATTAAGATTCGAGTTCTCGGGCGACCTGAATAATCGGATGTATCGTTTTATTGGTTGGTTATCATCGACCTGCAGGCCAGCAGAAAGCATCGATCGCCGTGTCGGCCGCAGGCGAGGCGTAGCCCTGTGATACACGTATCGGACGCGATCCATTATTCACGATATTGTGCCGCGATTTATGTCGGACGGTAAAAGTTGACAGGAGCATATAAGTTCCTTGTTTATCGCCCCGTTCACCGGCTTGTTTATAAACGCGGGCGCGCGGATGTTTCTTTGACGCGCCTCGGCTTACCTTGTCCCTGCGATATTTAACGTCATCGAGCTGCGTGGGCACTACTCGGAGCAGTCGTTTTTGGCAGACCGGCGAGATGACAACTGGGTCGCCAGTTCTTCGCTCTTCTTTTTCTACACCGCTACCGAGCACGTAATCATTGGCCTGTACGAGTGACCAACAGTTTTGATGATTTCTAATTTATTTAATAACTGGCTTTCCGAGTGCCCCGCTGATTCAACGATAAACGCGAGTACGCGGGATTTAGAACAGAAAATAGAAGAGGAACTGGAGGTTCTCGATGTTTTATTCTCAGATTATTAACATTCTTCGGGGGCAGTAAATTTACATTTTCCTCCGCTTCTTTAACCCCGTATGCTATACGGCAGTATATCTAGACTGCGGATCTTTATGCAAAATGGTACCTGTCTTCGTTAATAGCAACAAAAATTTTAGTGAAATAAAAACTTTAATCATTTCAGTCAATTGAAAATTATACATAAATGTGCTTAAGTTTGTTTGACATTTTCATTATTTAAATATTCACCATTTTCCTTATTTCGATGGAAAATATCTAATAAACATTGATATTATTTCCTTTTTACAAATCGGAATGAAATCTCTGTTAAATAATAATTAAAATTTATTATCGCTGAAGAAATGCTAATCAACGTAAGCACGAAAGAAACTGTAGCGCAATGGATTAGATTGTTTCGTGCGATTGTGATTTAATGTCCAGCGAATAAAATAAGGTAGCCGTGCGCACCTAGTGCACCAGGATTCGTGGTTACGACCTCTATAGACGGTGGCAGAAATTGATATACAAGAGCACTCGTATTCGCTACAA
Source organism: Augochlora pura (assembly GCF_028453695.1). Taxonomy (NCBI): domain Eukaryota; kingdom Metazoa; phylum Arthropoda; class Insecta; order Hymenoptera; family Halictidae; genus Augochlora; species Augochlora pura. Next base: position 15,957,269 of record NC_135781.1, on the reverse strand, counting down.
TGTCCTCTGAGAAGCCTAATATACTTCGCGAGGGCCCTTGTTCCTCAGAGATCTTCCTCTGTAGAGGTACTTGAAGCCTCTGAATAGCTTTAGACCTTTAGGACATGTCAAAGGATCGTACGGTCCACCTGCAATTCTTCTTTGATCATTAGATTCAATTCCGAGATTCCCTAAAAGATCTATGGCTTCCATCTATCCAATATCTCTTAAACTATTTTGTGCAAGAACGCACGGCAATAAAACTAATGTGAAATCCCGCCAAAATAAATTTTCAAAACACTTGTACAAAAAATTAAAAACCAGGTACTCGCCTCATAAAACTGGAATTATTGAAATTTATGGGAATCCTTCTTATACAGGTTGTCCTCGGATTATTTTAAGTAACTTTTTCCTTATCAAAAAAGCAATCCGCAGCTTTGTTTCCGAATTATTAGCGAAAAATAATGACCAATGAGAGGCGTGATTAGCTAGAGTGAGGCGACCGAGCCAATAAGCGGAACTGGGCTTGGTCCGTTCGTAGACACGACCACCTTGTGTCAACCGATCTCAATTTTAATTGGTCAGTGTTTTTCGTTAATAACTCGTAAACAAAGCAATGAATTGCATTTACGCTAAGGAAAAAGTTACTTCAATAGACCTCGTGGCCTCTCCTTTCACGATTGCAAGTGACTTTTGAGACACGCTATATTGCTCCCTAAAGGCTCTCGTATACTCTCTCACTTCGGCTCACATACATGTCGATATTTTTAAAGACGCTCCGACTCCGATACTATTTACTGCAAAGTCTTATCTTCTTTTCGGACAGTTGGTGGCACCGTGCTGTTTAAAGAACCCCTGGGATCTCCAGTGACTCACGCCTCCAGAAAGTCCTCTTGTCAAAGAATGCTTTAGTTATTTATTTCCTTCGGAGAAACTGTACATAATATTGACGACGCTTGAAAAATTGTCAGCTCTCCTTGCTTGCAACTGCAATGTAAGATTTAAAAATAAGCTTGTACACCTGAATATACAAATCATCTATACAATTATTTCTTAACCTTTTCTGAGTCAGACTCTTGATGAAATAAACGTTGATTCTAAGAATGAAAGTAAATGAAGAAATGCAAGAAATAAAAATTATAGCTTTTAAAAAATGTCAAACAACCAATGTAATACCTTTGTAATATAAATTGTATTATTATCGAGCAATTTAAACGAATAATCAATATTGTGAAAAACAAGGTTATATTTCAAAAAAATTCAAATCATATGGATCAATTTTAAATATTTTACTTTAAGGTGTTAATCTTAAAAGGTGTTAACATGGGTACTTTCTGACGTGAGTGTACAGTGGACAAAATTTGTATACGACAATAATATTCTTCAGTAAAAAAAACTAAGTATTCTAATACTTAGAAGTAAAAAGACAACTTAATAAACATAAAGTTTCCCCATTTGTTTCATAAACGATATGAAATAATAAAACACGCAATACAGCTAAATTTGCATAGGAATAGCCGAATAAAATGTTAATATTTAGTACTTCCACTTTTGTAACAAATTACTTAAAATATTTGATTCCTCATGCAGCATACCTTATAGCGTTTTCCTATTCTTTAACGTTACTATATTGTTCATTATTTTTACGATCAACTAATTGCGTTATCCGGCGAACGTGCTACGCATGAAAGTGACCGTGAGAACCTTTGCACAAAAATAAAAATAGCCTGCACGAGTCGCAGAAAACCGCTTGACACGATAAACAAATTGAAAATAACAAAAAAAGTCGGCACCGATAAATTCTTTACCCGGTGTCAACTGTCACCCGACAAAATCCATAATCTACCGATCGCGACAATTCGTGAGCAACGAGATATCGGTCCCGCGGAAACCTCAGAAGTATCATATCGTGGCTAGCAACGCACTGTTTCTGCATTCCTGCGGTAAATTTCCTACCCACGAACGCATGAATTTCGCTTAATTTGAAACGCAGCGAGCGCGGCGCTTTGGCTCTGGATCGCGGCGCTCGTTATCGATAACGATACAATAGACGCGTACGTTAATTTTCACCGTGTATGGGCAAACCCCACGGATGCTGGTAAACTGGGTCGTCGTTTCCTCTTCCTTCGCTACTCACGCTTCGACACGATCGTTGAGGTGATTTAGTACGATGCTCCTAATTGCTTCCGATTAGGCTGTCTCGAAGGCGCAAATGCCCAGCCTCGAGTAGAAAGACGGGAATTAACATACCGCGACGTCACGGTGGAAGGAGGAACACAGGTGCAGCAGGAAGTCTGTAAAACGACGCGCACCTGTACCGTAGGCGAGCTACAGGAGCAGATCTGACATGAAATGTTAGTTTTTTTAGAATGTTGCTATAAATTATAACCACGCCGCTATCGGATCTACGAACCTCTTCATGAAATATTGCGGGTTCGAATATTTTATAAATCGAGGATATTAAGCTAGCACAGTGGTAGTCGATATAATTGGTAAGAACAAGATTAATTTACTTGGAACTGGTTTAGATTAATCTTCGCGTTTTGGGCTATTATTAGACCGAACGTCCTGGGTAGAAGAAACCGCCAGTTTCTGATTGTTCTAATGCTATTATGCGATTAATACGTTCAGCGCCGACGGTGAGCCACTACAATTCCCACAAAGTCAAAGCAATTTAGTTAATTAAAGCGAAGCTAGAAAGTTAATATTTATCGCAGAGGATGGCGATAGAATTCATTCGCATACGAAATATCCTAGTCAAATACAGTTTCTTCGAATACATTACAATGAAAGTGAGTTTTCAATAGTGGTGAATAATTAGCGTCACCTATATTTGAAAATAAAATATAAAAAATATGTCGACGGTTTTTAAAACGGCATTAATTTTTTAATGCTGGACTAACTGACTTAAATTTTTTCAGATGACAGAAGGACTAACTTATTACACAATGACTGTAGTATTTCTTTTTCATTTGCTATTAATTGGAATGACAGAAAGAGAACTCTGTGTAGCTTATATTGATATTGAAAGTATTAAAAGAGTTTTAAAAAACTGTAGATTTCTGACAGGTCCGAAAATGTAAAAAAATCGGAACAAAACTGTGGTTTTCGCAATTTTTAATTGTTTGTAACCCATAACAACGTCAATCAATTTTGATGAAATCTTCAGCATGCATACAGGTTATCAAAATCTACAAAATGCCTTTTTCAAAATTTTCTTTTAGGCTCGAATAAAAAAAGTGAAAAAATGAGAGTTGTTGAAAATTTTTTTAATCATTCAAAGTAATAGTAAAATTGAAAAAGTACATTTTAGACTAATATCTCTTTCAGCTCGAGAAAATATTAGGTCGAGTCATAAATAAGTTCCTTTTTTATCAAACATTTATTTTATTTTTCCCGTATGTATCTTGTTCGTTTCTTTCATTTTATTTACTTGGAATCCTTTTTTAATTTTAAATCCTCTATTTAGTAAAAGCAAAAATTCACTTGTCACGGTTGACTCATTGTGCATAGATACGAACAATAGATTCTACCTAGCTGCATCGGAAGTTATTTATGACTTGACCTAATACATGACATTTAGTTATATTTGGAAAATATTATACCATTTTATAGAGTGTTTACATATCTTTGTCCAAGATTGTATATTGATGACAATGCAATAATTTTATTTTTCAAAAGGACTAATGGAAATTTAATGAAGTAAACAACATTCTTGTAGAAATGTCCTAGCCTCGCATAATTAAGGAGACTATCAATAAAAAGAAGCATATCAAAATACAATGTAAAAAGTGAATGCAAGCGAGATTATGCACGATTAAGTAAAATTCGCGAAATGAAGCAGGATTACGCAGGAATAAAGAGGAATAAACAAGATTAAGTAGAATTAAGTAAGAATAAACAAGTATGAACAGAAATAAACACGAAGAAATAAAAACAAATTTGCGGAAATAGATAATATGGCCCTCGCGAATTCTAGATTTAATTGAGAAACAAATAACATTAATTCCAATTGAAAAAAGATGATACCATCTTCGATTAATATTAAAAAAATTAAACATTTTAATCGCGTAAATCGCAATCAATGAAGTGAAATTAATTTTAATTGAAAAAATAATATGCTGAAAATAGATGAAAGTGAACAAATTTTAAATGTAAATGGACAAAACGATATCAATAATTTAAATCGGAGGAAAGTGGGAAAAATTGAAATTAAAATTGAGAAAGGAAACGAAAATAAGTTTAAATTGAAAGAAAATGGAATAACTTGAAATTGAAGTGGAAAGAAAAACGGAATTACTTCAAATTAGGTGAAAGTAGAATAAATTTGAATTCAAATTCTAAAAAGAGATTTTAAATTAGAGAAAAGTAGTATACGTTTAAATTAAAATTAAAGCAAAAATAAAATTCCTTTAAACTAGAGGTATGAAAGTAGACTGACAGTAAATTAAAATTTGAATTAAAATAACGTGAGTTTAAATTGGATGAAAGTAGAATAAATGTAAATTGAAATCAAGCAAATGTTTAGAAAGCGAAAAGATGACAGTTCGCAATTATAAAGGCCACCATAAGTGACTTTGAATTAACCGATATTGGCCAATGGACAGTGATGGATGCCCTTAGGAAAAACCCATGATCAGATCACTTTCATACAAAGTCACCTTTCAGTTTCTCCAGAGTCCTCGGATCGACTAACGCTCCCAGCAAAATCGCCGAGTATAAGTAGATCGATGATCGATAGTGGGAGAACCTCCCACTCTAATTCCAGTGGATCTAAATTGCCACGATCAAGAACAATTTATATATCATTCATATCTAAGTATTAAACATTTATAAGAACGTCTTTCATTACCGTCTACTATTTATTTTATTATTAACCCTTTGCACTCGAATGGTCACTCCGAGGCACCACTAAAAATTGTTGCATCATGTTCTAGAAATATTTCTACATCACCAGTCTTTTTTTTATTGAAAGACTATCAAATGTGTGACTTTTTTCGTGAGTCGGAAGACTCAATTTCATTTGCACTAATATATAAAATAGAAATACCATTGGTCAGAAGAGCCATTTCGGATTTTCGCTTAAAACGGCTTCGATTGAAAAGGGTTAAAAATAAATTATATCGAACTCATTTCATTGGCGAATTGTTTGTTTCTCGCTGTTTAATATTCATAAGAAATCCTTTTAAAACTGTTAAGCACGCCATTCTCTATTTCAACATAAATTTGTAAAATCAAGAAATACCACATAAATCTTAGGAAAATTATTGTTTTAATTGGACATTGATTATAATTAAAATTTGCTTTTAATTACACTGTTTCACACTCTGTTTACTTTCTAACACTACTTCAGTAAGTGGCATCTCGAGTAATCGTTGTCCATGAGAAAAATACTCTGCAATTAATTGTAAATTGTCGAATTCTTATGGCAGTTACGTGCAAGACACGAAAGCCCGTAAGGTGTATTATGTCTATTCTTATATATTCTGATCTGTACCCGCAGGTATCGTTCACTCGCACGTGAAAGGCTCTGCTCGTCATCATAGATCCGCAGCTCCCCAGGAGATCGGCTCGGTTAATTGTCGCCTCGTTGATTAACGGGCATCGTGTATTGTTAACTAACATTGATCGGGACACGGGTGACACGCGAGATTCTCATCAGATACTGTCGTGGGTTCATCTGAAAGTATGGTCGTATGCTGACCAGTTAGTTATTTATTTCAACGGTGACGAGACTCCATTTATTTGCATGCTACGATGGATTTCCATATTAATTTAGGTGAACACCTCTGTGCGTCACAAGGACTCTTTAGAGACAGTTTGTTCGTGAAATACGTGCTTTTCACACGATCATGCGAAATTTCGTGCCTCCGTTTGTCTTTCTTAATTGCGGCATTGCTAAAAGGTAGCCAAAAATATTTATAACTCGACGCTAATGAAATCGAGGCGTTTGTGTAAATTCATTAACGTGAGTATTAATAAAAGACGACAAAGATTACGCAAATATTTGCAATGTTAATCGAACTAAAAGTTCTGAACAAGACGTTTTTGTGATTTAACTGTAAGCACGTAATTTTGTATAAACATTTTACCACGATTTTAAAAGAAATCTTGATCGGTTCCAATGTCGCACAGCTCGGTTAACTAGAACGTAACTCGTACCTTTTTCTCTTTCGCTTGAAAAAGATTGCAATTAACTTCCCCAACTGAATGACTCAACGCTGTATAAATTTGTATATCTCACATGTCCAATCATCGCGATAGTTAAAGAAACGCAAGTCATACTAGCAATCGATACTCATCTACACACATTACCAGCCATTTTTTTCTGCTGTTGGTCACTAATAATATCAGAAATTCAACTCCGTTGAAGCAAGAAAACGATTGATCGTAGATGACTCAAAGAATACAAATGCGTTTCAGATTTTCGTGAGTGCGCACAGTGATTCGATGTTATGGGCACACGGAACAAAAATCATATCTTCTAAACTAATTCATTTTCCATCTAATTAATTTAATAATGCTTTAGATAGGACACAAATATGAATCGATTTGTATGGAAATAATATACAGTTATGTTAAACAATTGCAATTATTTTTTTTTTTTATTGAATATAAAAGTCTTTTAACAACAATTAGTATTGTAATTTGTTGGAAACTGTGTATTGACTAATTTTTATTCAAAATTTTGTATCGTGAATTAGTAGGTACATAATCGGTACATCAAGTATGTATACACTTAAACACGAAAGTATTCAAACACATTTCTAACATGCAATTAATGAAATATATATTAAGCTGAAGCATTTTAAATCATATTACACACATAACAAGGAATAAATCTTAAGATTGTATAAGTGAAAGCAGAAAATAATTTAACAATATACACCGTTTTTACAGTACATTTATCGTAAATACGTACAAGAATTGGCTTACAAAACCACTTGAACGGAGCATTTAATAGTTATTTAAATTAAACGATTAGAGGTTTTGATAGGAAGTTGATCCATCGTTTGCTTTTATAAAAATCCTAAGTTTATTTTTCATTCAGTGGACTAACTTCGAAGTAACATTTGCATCTATCGATTGCCATATTACAATAATATTTCGTTTGAAGGCTTCCTTCGAAGTAATTACCGTATTTCTTAATTGTTTTTCGACTTCATTCCATAAGTGTAGAATGGAGTTTAACCCTTTGCAGTCGGAGCCATTTTAACTGGAAATCCAAAATATGTCTTCGGACTTACAGTGTTTTTTACAGTGTACATTTTATATAACCTGGATCATTTTATACATTATAAAATTGAATTTTACGACTTATGTTAGAGATAATAGCTCTTAACAATTTTTTAAATATTAGTAAATTTGATAAAGATTGTTTTAAAACGTGGCGTGATAATTTTTAGAGGCGCCTGAAAGTCGCCACTCGACCGCAAAGGGTTAAATCGGGACTTTGCGGTTGATGTAGCAACACGTGTGAGACATTATACAATATCCATTCTTTGACTATTTCAGCAAGGTATGCTTCGTATCATTGTCCGACTGAAATTAATAATTGTTTAGTAAATTCAATTTTGATACACTGCTTTCGAAATTTTTCTGCAAAATTTTTAAGTACTTCTTTGTGTTTATTGTATCATCGTAAACACAAAGTTTCCCATTCCACCAGGTGCCATGCAGTCCCAAACCAATATAGATCCATCATTATGTTTGTTTCCTCCAGACACTTTTATATCTATCGCTACTAAAAACGTTAAATTTACTCTCACCAAAGAGTAATACTTTATTTCAGAACTAATTATTTTTATAAATTAATTTTTCGGCGAATTTTAAACGTACAATTTTATTTTTAGTCGAATTTTAGCATTCGAATACTTTCGTGTATGAGTGTATGTAGCCACGACGCATGCAAATCTATTGTGCAATATAAATACATTACATACACGTAATAAACACATAACACGGTTACGATTATGTTATAAAAAAAAGAAAAAAATGTGCTTTTTTCGATTTTTTCCCATTGCTCGAATCACTATGTGTGAGGATAGCTGGAATTTGCGTCCGTACTAACAAATAAAACGATTTCCAATTACCCATGAAATTGACGGATACGGCTCTGCTAGATGTATACTCGCTCGTTGTCCTGGAGGCAAACCCTAATGGACTTCTGCGTGATTTGGCGCATCTAGGATGCGATTAATCGGCGCCGCGGATACAGCGACAATGCGCTGCCGCCCCCGCGAGCGAGCGAGCGAGTCGAACAATCGAGCGAGTTGAGCCAGCGAGCGTGCGAGAATAACACGGACAACGCGTCGCGTTACTTTTAATAGAGTTGGACGCGTATCGGCGCTCGCACGAAACAGGAAATTGACAGCGGCGCGCATGGAAAATTATGGTAATTCCCCAGCAGTTATTGCCATGGTTCAGCTTTACCACCCTCGTGCGTGTGCAGGATCCCGCATTGAATTTTTAATCCAGCTCCCCTCTCGTGTCTTCCAACGTCCCACGTGTTCTTGGGAGTATATGTGCACCTCCTCATCGAACGGAGTTCCCTTTCCTCGATAATAAAACAGCGATACACATCTCGCTGCTTGTTCTTGGTTTCCAGGAGCCGGGTGCACTCACCTTTATCCTTTAATACTCTATCGAAAAGTATATACCTGTGACTGCGACAGGCTGAATCTACTTGCCGAGTCAACGCGAGGCGAAAGATTCTATCTGGAACAGTCAATCTCAGATTTCGATCATTTTACTGCGAACCAAAGCCGTTAGTTTCTGTCTAAATAGTCGCTATACTGTAGTAAAATAACCATTTTATAAGATGCAATAATTATTAATTAGAAAAATAATATAAAATAAGAAATAATAAATGACCTGTTTGCACGAATAATTTACACGATTTCATTATTTGACCCCTTGCACTATAATAACGAGTTAGACTCGTGGTGAAAATTTTATGCAAGCTTTGCTACATTATTAATATTATTAATTTCTTCTGCAGCGAAATAAAAATAAATTCTTCTGTTATCAAACTATAGAAACAGAGGTGAATGAAAACAATATTTGAACAAAAATTGTCTGATCCAATTACGAAAATTATTAAATAGGAATAAGTGCTGGAGTCGTCACAGCATGAAAGGAGCAATAGTGCAAGGGATTAATAAAACCTTTGATAATTATTTGCAAGTATTATATCGATTTAATTTGTAGTTTCTTATTTCATGTTTACAACAAAACGTTCCAAATTTTTTACAAATTAATAATGTTTTAAGGCAACACCTTCATAGACGAACGAACGTAACCGAATACCTTTAACGAGTGCAGCTGACCTCTGTTTTCTGTTTCTATTTGTATAGCTCGAACAGCTCGCGTGGAACACTTGCGAAATAAACCGAAACTATTACATTGTCAATACATCGATTAACGCAATCAGTATAGCGGTAAATTGAATCGAAACATGCAACAATATTCGATTCGAAACTTCGAACTAAGCAAGACTTTCATTTCCTTCTTAAGCTGGTCTCTTTATTGGCGGAAACGAGCCAGCGGTCTGGTTTCTGCTTCATTTGGTAATGTTGTAGGATGTGCCTTAATCACAACGCTTAATAATAACCGACGGTTATACAAGTTTAAGCTGATTCGGGTATGTTTATAGCATCCGTCGAACGTAAGCGATTGCGGGACCGTGTACGTGAAATATTCATCGAACTCGGCGAGTGGCTGCTTTTACGTATTCCCCTATATTATTTAGACCGGTCTACAGATACGCAGCGGTAGCGATGTCGTGAATGATGCACGCTGAGCTCGCATCCTTTTATTTAACAACGATGCGCGATGTACTTTGACCCGGTGCAGTGGTTGCGGGGAAGCCCGCCGCGTATATAAGTCTTGGACTGGAATGCAGCTCAAGTTGCTGCGTGCGTAGTCGGTTGTCAACCTTAATCCGTTTACCAGCGCGCAATTTCCTGCGTGTTTATAGGGATGCTGTATTGTGACCTGCAAATACTCATGGGAGCATCCGAACCCGTCATTGTAGAATCTCGTATTTCCTACTTGCAGATTTTTCGAGGACTTTTTAAGCTTGCCAGCGATCGGCTTTCTCGTGCAGGAACCTGCTGCGGAAGTAGATCATGAACGTTTTCTACTTTATCGACAATTTTTAATGTTAATTAACACGTTACAATTCACACGTCTCGTGCAAATTTCTTAGCTGGGCGCCGGCAGCACTAATTCAGATTACTTCGCCTGCCGGCGGTCGTTCTTACGGTTATCGAGAGATTATAAATTGACAAGTATTACTAATCTCATCGTTAGTTCTCATGAGTTTTCAATACTGTCTCTCTATTTTCATGAAATATCGAAAATATGCATATGCAATGCAAAATTTGTTCGATTTATATATTTCTTTATTGACACTTTCTTTGGTAATTATTCGATATTTTTCTTTTAGATGATACGAAGCAAAACAATCTCCAAGATGTAACGCAACTCCACAAGACTTGCGCATTAAATTTGTTGTTCTTCTTTTTTTCCTTTTGGAACATACAGGGAGATTTTTTCTTCAATTTCATACGGCGAGGTCGATTGGAACATCAGACAAGTTGTCCGCGTATTCATCGTGAATAATCGTGTCTTCTCGTTCATTTGCAATGATGAAAGAGCATAAGTACTTATAAAAACAAAAGACTTGCTGACGTTTGTAATTTATTGTTACTTAAATGAAACAACAACAGAACACCGCGCCATATTGAGCGATGTCAAACGCGTTACACCACTGTAGTGACGCTGGACGGCATAGTGTTAAAATTGCTACTGATCAAAATTTGATTAAAATTGTTGATGAAGTTTATGCCACCTTCTACTAACATTCGACTAAAAATAAAATTGTCCGTTTAAAATTCGTCGAAAAATTGAATTGTAAAAGTAATTCGTTCCGGGACAAAGTATTACTCTTTGGTGAGAGTAAATTGAACGTTTTTTGTAGCGATGGATGTAGAAGCGTCTGAAAAAAAGAAACCACAGAATTAGAACCGCGAAATCTATGACTGACTATAACACATAATGGTGGATCTATATTGAAATTATTTGGGTTTATCGATGATATAATGAACAAAAAGAAGTACTCGTACTACTACAAATTTTGCAGAAAATGTCAAAAACAGTGTATCAAAATTGAATTTACAAAACAATTATTGATTTCAGTCAGACAATGATCCGAAGCATACCGCTGAAATAGTCAAAGAATGGATATTGTATAATGTTCCACACGTGTTGCCACATACACCGCAAAGTCCCTATTTAAACTCCATTAAATACTTATGGAATAAAGACGAAAAACGATTAAGAAATACGGTTATTACTTCGAAGGAAGCGTTCAAACGAAATATTATTGAAATATAGCAATCGACAGATGTAAATGTTACTTCCAAGTTAGTCCACTGAATGAAAAACAGACTCAGGGTTTTTATAAAAGCAAACGGTAGATCAACTTCCTATTAAAACTTTTAATCGTTCAATTTAGGTAACTATTAAAGGTTCTGTTCAGATACTTCTGCGAGCCACTTCTTGTACGTATTTACGATAAATGTACTGTAACAACGGTGTTTATTGTTGAATTATTTTTTGCCGTCACTTATGCAATCTTAAGATTCATCTCTTGTTATATGTGTAATATGATTTCAAATGCTTCGGCTTAACATATATATTTCATTACTTGAATATTACAAATGCAAGTGTTCGAATACTTGCGCGTATGAGTGTATATTTAAAACAGATAATTTATTTGTCAGTTTGATAATAATATATATCAAATGCTTAACTAAATTATAAGTGTCGAGGGGTAACATTTATATCATACAGTACAGAAACGAATACAGACGTCAGTTTCGCAGACCTGAAACGCGTAGTTTGCAAGTTAGGGTATAAAGTCCTTTGAGCGTCAATGCTAAGTCGTAGACAGAAGCTGGAAACCTCAGCGGCTGCGAAGTATCGAAAACTTGTCTTGAGACTTATCAAAGTACATAGTTACTCCAAGCAGTCGCGAAGACAAGTTCGCAAGTGGGGACACTTTCAACTTGGTGGACTCGTTCGAGAGCCGGGGATACTCAAGGATACTTGCATTGAATTAGAAAATTCGATAATTAATTCCCAGTGTTTCATATTTGGAAATCTGCTGTGTCGAAACACTTGACCTCTATGCCTTCGTTTCCGGACGATTTTAACTATGTAGTATTTCACAGTATAAATTGTAAAACTTCAACATTTACTCCAATTTAAATGTATATTATAATTAAAATCCACCCTCCATTTAAATTCAATTAAAATCATAATTTAAAGAAACTTCTACTAATAAATAACTGCGATGTAAAGTTTTTGTTAAAAACCTATTACAATTACAATTTCTATTAAAAATTCGCTGGTACTTAAATTTTTATCAAATATATATTATAAATAAAATTTCATCTTCATTTCAATTCAATTATAATTACGATTTAAACAAAAACCTACATTTTAAACTTTCGCTAGAAATCAATTACAGTTTAAAGTTCTATTATAAAATTGTTACAGTTTAAATTTCTATTAATAATTTATTACAATATAAATTTTTATTAAAAGTCTGATCAACTAATAACTTAATAAGTTTTCAAATAAAACGAGACCATTTTTGTTTATTGCCCGTCTGAATTCACTTTCATTCCTAGATTTTGATAATGAGAGAATCAATCTATGTTTCAATTTAGAAGAAATATATAACATCCGTGTTTAAAATATGAAAACCATTTTTATTAAATCTATAAAAAACGATTATTTTTATATATGTATATAATACATACTATTTGAGTATTGAAATAAAGCCATCTTAGAACGAATAAGTATTGAATATCCCCTTGATGAGAACACGAGCTCTATAAGAAACAATAATCCGGAAGATTAACATACTTACTCAGAAATTGTTGCGATGCACTAGATTCTAAATGCGCCTAATTACCTTACCTTATAAAAGCTGTCTTCATTAATCACAATTTGCAGAAACTACATAGACACTTATCTCTTAGTCGTATGAAAAAGTTGACAGTAGTCCAATAATATTTTCAAATCGCTTAAACATCTTTGCTACTTTGCATTAAAAAGAGAGCAGACTCGCTTCTGCCACGAATGCTATAATAAAACCCGCAGACTACTTATTTACCACTCGAGTTCCCATCAAGAATTTTTATATTTCGAGTAAGTTGAAGTCTCGCGCGTAAGATCTACGCACAGAGTGAGAGTCTTAATACCCGGCAATGGGTAGAGTCGGCAATGATAGAGGCGTATGAGGAAACCCGTAACATTTAGATCCTCTCTGGCCAGATAATCGGCACCGAGAGTGGAAACCCCGTTTCCTCGAACGGCATGTAAATCGCAGCTAATTACGAGGTAATCGGGGAACAAGGATGGCGGTGATCGAGTGAATTCCACGAGTTCGTTGATTAACCGCAGCCCGTATCTCCGGCGAGTTCATTAGCGCTGCTTGAAACGCGAAGGCGCGAGATCTTATAGCGGAAGGATAATAAAAGGGATGTACACGCGAGGGTGGGAGAAGGTAGAATGAGCTGGAGGGGAGGGGGGGAGGTACAGGGGAGCCTGACCCAGATGGGAGATCCAATCGATGGGAGGAGGACGGCATCCTTTGGCTCGTGTTTAACGCCTACAGGCGGCCGAGTGAATCGAGAAAATAAGGAAAAACGGCCCGAGACGCTGCCGCGAGGCTCGCCTTGCCCCGGAGTCGTCCTGCGTCGTCTCATCCTCAAAGATCGATGTCACTACCGCCGAAGGATGCAGATTACGCGCTTCGCCGAGCGGACAACAGTGTTTCTCTTCCTAAACGCGGAAGTGAGATCCTTTCGACCTGGCTAGTTCTCCAATATCATCGATACGGTCTTACCTCCTCGGCATATTACTTGACATAAATTCGAAACGATGCGTAGACCCGTGCCGCAGCACTGCGGACTTCGAGGATGCGATTTATCCTTCCCTCTGTTGCGCTTTGCTGCTATTAGTTCCCTTCGCTCCTGGGCTCTCATTTAAACTGCAGGAATTTTACAGATCAATCTGATTTAGCTTCCGGTGCGGGCGTGGCTCGGCATTGAGAGAGATTCTTGTCTATTCCACTATCGTGGTCGACGGTAGAATGCTCGTAACAATCTACAGTCGGGGCAGAATTGAGTCAACATTTTTTAAATTATTTGCCTTTTTATACCTTTTTATGAGCAGGAATTTATCTGGCATTGTTGTATCAAAGAACATTCTGTTAGCTAAAGATGAAAGCGCAAAGTGACTGACGTATTTTAACTCCGAAAAATGTGGTTTCCTAAATGGTTATTTCTGGTCTTTTTCTCGCTTTAGTAAGAACTACGAAACGCGAGACACGCTAAGTCACAATGAAACTTGTCGGAATGCATTCTTTATGGTCGACTGAAGATAGTTACACGAGATTCTGTACAAAGAATAGAAACTAATGAAGATATGTTTCGACGAGTGCTGCTACTACATGATGTACATTTATACAGTACGTATGAAAAATACATTTATGCAATACATTTATACAATATATTCATACAATACATCAAGCAATACATTTATACAATACAGTTTTATATAAATGTATTGTATTACATTTATATAATATATTCATACAGTATATTACGTAATATATTAACCCTTTGCACTCGAAGCGATTTTAACTGTAAATCTGGAAATAATTTTTCTGCTGTACAGTATCTCCATTTTAAGCGACCAAGTGTATTTTATATATACCAAATTAACTTTTGGTATTCATACCAACAGTTTCATGTTCAACAATTTTTCTAAAATTAAACTTTCTTGCTATAAACATTATTTTAGAAGGTGATGGAATAATTTAAGTGGTGCCTCAGAGTCACCAATCGAGTGCAAAGGGTTAATACGATAAATTTATACGCTACGTATTAAGTATTGTATACCTCCTGCAACTATGTTGTGGAAATACATCGGTGCTTCAGCAAAGAGTTACAAGAGCCCGAGTACTTGCACGAATCGTAGGAATGAAAATATTCCCGCAAACACGGCATTATCAGAGGATGCTTTGCGGAGAAAGAATATAAACGGCAAAGAATACTGTAGCCAACAATATCGATAAAGCTGTTCCCCTCGAACCATTGTAGCTTCGAAAACGAAGCTCTTACTTAGCTTATCGCTTATTTCAGTAAAACGTTCGTGGACGAGTTTAACCTATTTGGCCGAATAAAACTGGTTCGCCATAGGCAGTCCTGATTTTGTCGCCGCAGTCGCATCGAGCGTCGTGCAAACAGAACTGCGCCGAGTTATTCGACACACGGAAGTAAGCCGCCGCAGCGAAAGCGAAGTGTGCTGCAGCAGAAAATCAAGGTGTACGCGGTCTCGTGATCGCAGTTCCTCGAAAAGGGTCGCGCGGGTGGCTCGATCTCGAGTCGAGATGTCTCGAGGAAAGAAACTCTCGCGGGTCTTTGCATTCGAGCACGTGACAACGCGCGGAAGACACGCGATTCCGTGGCCACTTTCTTCTTCCTCCGGTTTCGTGCGGCGCGTCTCGTCGCGTCTGGTCGCGTCTGGTCGCTTCTGGTCGCGTCGTCTCGCGCCTTCGCCACGCTTAATTAGCGCCACGTGTCCCTCGGCTGTCTCGGTTCGCTCGCTGGCGAAACTCGCTCGCCCGCCACCGGCTACTCGCGTCACGAACCCGATCCCCGTCGTTAAAGGCCCGTCGAAAAATCAGATTATAAATTTTCAACGAGATTACGTTCAATTACGTCATTGCCTCGATGGGAAGGCGCGCGCGAGCCGAGAGTCTCGAGTGTCGGTAAATTTTCTAATTAAGTGAAAGCCTAAAAGGATAGCACGCGACACGCCTACATCCTGTTCGCGTCGCTCGCGATTACGATGTTTTGCGAATCATATCGAACGACTAGCCTCCGGGACGTAATCCGAGCTGCGCGCCGGCCGAAGATAAACTTTGAATAAAGTAAACGAGTTTCACCGGGCGGAATTAAAAACATCGGTATATGGGTCATGACAGTCTCGTCGGTATTTGCGAAAGACAATTCCGTTATATCCTTCCTGTGCGAATGCGTCAGCCGACAATACCGCGCTCGCCGTATCCTGTTATTAAACGTTATCAAAAACATACACTTGTTATCATCGCAAACATTATCGGATCAATCGAATCGTTTTTTTATTTCCTCCAGATACGTTGCTGCCTGATTGAAACGTTGAAAACATCGGTTTTTACGAAATCGAAAAAGTAAAGGATTATCATAGCCGTTGCTTTAATATAATCCCCTGTACAGGGTTAACCAAAACTAGGTTATCCAGGATGTCGAATTAGGATATTTGTCAAACGCCGTATTTATTTCTCGTCACTTTCTTTTTTTTTTTTAATTTACAATGGTAAACAATTTTAATCATGGGGTCGTATACGATTAAAGATCGTTTCAAAGTTATTCAAGTATATTATAAAAATTAGAGTTCAATCAAAAATATCGATGGTAAATTACGTGAATTTTTCGGAACACATAATCGTCTATTTAAGCAAAGAATTAGAAATTTGGTTAAAAAATTTGATAAAACTTGTTACGTTCATGATAAACCAAAGTCTGGCAAACCAAAACCAGCTCGTTCGAATGAAAGCATTGTTGCCATTCGTGCATGTGTTACAAATAAACCATATAAATATAATTTTCAAGTCGTTCTTAAGAGTTGAACATTTCTTATGTTACTTCTAATACTACAGAAGTATATAAAATTATATAATAAAGTAAAATAAAATTATATTCTTTTTATAAAACGGGAATGATTATAATGAAACTATTATTGATTATTTATGGCTGAAATTGAATGGAAACGATGAAAACAATGTTATTTTCCAACAATACGGAGCTACGTTATACACAACGCGTGAAAACGTCACTTCATTGTGGTCGAAATTCAATGGTGATGTGAATTGGACTTTTTTCTTTGGGATTATTTGAAAAGCAAAGTTTATGTCAACAAACCAACAATAATTCATTATCTAAAAAACAACATTAGAAATGAAACTGGTGATTTAAACGAGCATATAAGCTAAAATATCGAAAATAGTAATATTCGAATTAATGTTTGTTAACCTGCTCATGTTGTTCATTTGAGAGATATCATTCTTCACACATAATTGTCATAGATGATACTTGATAATTAAATTAAAAGACCAATAAAGTACAAAATAGTTTTTTTTCTACTTTTATGGTCTGCTTTGAATAACCCTGTATGTTCCCCATGGTTGGACGCAGCAATCGTTACATTGGCTTACGAATGTCTCGTTTCCTTCAATTTTTTGTATCAGATCGTCTTGTTTAGCCTCTCTTACTTGTTCGAACGTATTTAATTACCTGTTGGTTTTATTTTTAATTAAGCGAAACTGTTTTTGCTGGAAGTTGGACTTCCTTTAAGTTTTTACGTTTTAGCTTGTTTATTTACGTGTTATCAAGTAATTTGATATTGCCAGACGAAATATGTACATGCAGCAGAAAATTCTGTGCAATAACAAATAATAGAACCGTATCATCTATAATCGCTTTTATGATAATCATGTTCACAAATAGTTACAATAATTAATGAGAACACTGTGAAATGTCGAAATCAACGAGAAATGATCTCTACGAAGACACTGTTATCTCGATGGATGATCTGTTGAGATAATAAGTAAAAGAACTAACATTAATATTACTTCTAATTATCTTCATTTTATATTAAGAAATGTATATCAATAGTACCAAAGAAATACATGCAGCAATAAAGAAAACTAAAGTGACAAAAGAAGAGAAGGTATACTGCACAACTTGTTCGGATCCCCTAATTCTTATCTGCAGCGTGAAGTAAACACTTGATACACCTATTTCTCTTTAGATATTGACTTCTGCGAATACGATAAGAGAAAACTAGAGTAACTAAAGAAAAAGGCATACTATACAGTTTGCTCGGGTCCCCTAATTCTTATCTGCAGCGTGAAGTAAACACTTGCTACACCTATTTCTCTTAAGAGATTGACTTCTGTGAATGCGATAAGGCGTATTTTATTTTCAACGCGATCACCTAGGAATCAACACGGAGGAAAGGTTGGTCTTTTCCAATTATCGTCGGCTGGCAATTTGATGAATGACCGCCAGGAAATCGGCAAGAAGGAAGAATCGATCTTGACAGCTGAAAGTTTTCTCGAAGATTGGCAGCCGACATATCACCGGCTCGCCTTATCAATCAGAACTCGATCGATCGCACGGCGAAGCGAGTTTAGGATCGTTCGCGAGTCCGCCGATCTCCGTCGGCTGTTTAGCGGACAGCTTGATAACAATCTGTTTGGACGGTGCACGCGATCGATGGTTCTTGGAGCGTGTCAGAATGGTTCGAGGCATGAGGTCGACTTCCCGGCGATAAAAGTCGAGCGCGGAGGCGAGCTGGCCGACCGCAGGAGTCGGGTCAATTTAATCAAGAAGATGGAACTAACGAGGCCGCCACCTTGGCTCGATCCTTTAATCCTTGCTCGAAGAAAGGGGAACGCCGGAGCCTGTTCGCCAGCGCGGGCATTAAAAAGGATCTTCTTTCATAATGACGCGGTTAACAGTGTCGCGCGACTATCCGGCCGTTGTCGAGATTAAAGCGGATTACAAGAGGCACGGGCAACCCGATCCTCGCTACCATGCAATTACTAAATATCTTGACTTTGCCGGCGATTCTCCCTCGATTCCGACGATACGACGATCCCTTTTAGTTAATAAAGATTTTCCGTTTGACGAGACTTTATAGGTCCGCGGAATATTCAATAAACATCCCCTGCTTGTAGATTAAATGGCATTTACCTGTCGGAATTATGTCGCTGGATTAATTTTCTATTAGGGAGGTGAACGTCGATCCGGTTATTAGAAATATAAATTTGTCAAGAGATTACGACGAATCTGACGAAATTTCATTTGGTTGAAACGAGAGAGATTTCACGTAGTTTCTTTTTAGAGAGAGAGGCAGGAAATGGTGGAAGAGAAAGGAGGATGAAATGTCGAAAATCCGAGGGTAAATGTTAACCGTGCCGGCACAACTTCTTCAGGAACGACATAGTGCTAATGGTCGTCAAGAAAAATGGTTGAGAGGTACTTCCGACAGAAAAGGCTAAGAAAATGACAAAGAGAAATTTCGTGAGGACGAGAAGCGGTAGGGAGATTTAAATCGCCGACTGGCTCGAAACGTTTTCTTAATATTACGTAATGGAAATCCTAACGCAAAGCATTATTATTAAATCGTAAATCGTAAGAACGTTTTCTAAAGTGAAAATTCACCTTTCTCCTGTCTATACAATATTTAAAACGTCTATATTTGTCACTCGAAGCCATTATTTTATTCGAAGTCCAAAACGTATTTTCAGACCTGTAGTACTTCAATTTTACTAACAGTTCCATTTGTAACAATTTTTTAAAACCAAACTTTGTTAGTGCGAAGATTATCTTGGAACGTAATAGAAAAATTTTGAGCGGTGCCTCAGAGTCACAGCTTGAGTGCAAACAATTCTTTTTAATAATTCGACCCTGTAAAAATGTTCTCGAAGCGTGGTATAACAGTTGTGGCTTTCGATTGCAAAGAATTGGAACTGCACAATGCAACGTACTTCGTAAATGGAAGCGAAAAAATGAAAACGCGTGTAATATTATCCCACGATTATTTACGCGATTGTTCGAGACTACGGACGTCAAAGCGTACTCTCGAGCGTACCGTGAAAATCTGAGTTAAATGATTGATTGCAATCACGGAAAAGAAAGTTCCACCGTCGTCGTAGGATCCAGGTTAAAGACCACTAGTCAGGATCGTTCGTTACTGTTTTACCGTCCACGAGTAATTGTCTATTCACCGCCGTGGCAATAATACGGCTCCAACGGATTCGACTTTCGACGGGAGAGATCTGTCGAGGCACGCGAGACATGGCACGCTGGATTAATTTCCCGTGATATTAGGTACTTAACAGTGGACCGATTGTCCTCGCCGCGCCACGCCGCCCTCTTTGAGTCCTTAAGACGGAAACGCTTCAGCGTCCGACAACGTTTTTATTGAAACGGGAACCTCAACCGGCTACGGCGACCGGCTTACCGGTAAATCCATCGAGATTAAAATGGCAATTAAAAATCACTCGTGCATGGAAAGTATCGATTACCGTTCCCGATAAAATTGTCCGGCGGCCTTAGGTTTCATCTGGGAACCTTGCAGAAAGCGTCTTCTCCAGAAACATCTTCACCGTTTGGGCAAACATTTTTGGAGGCTTTTAATGAATAGTCTTCATTTTCCAAATAATCGCTCGTAGTCAAGTAACGAAAATTCGTCATTTTCGTATATTACAGAAAACAATTGATTCTTGTTCTTTTAATTCTAAATAAATTTAATTCTAATTTTTACCAAACAGAGATAATTCCAGTAAAGAGAAATTTATTTTATATCATTTTCAATATTTCGCTGAAAAATATATAATTTTTAACGAGTTACGTTGCTTTTATATAGACCATGTATCATCTCTACAGGTAGTGCCAAAAAATATTTACATATTTATTACAACTTATTTACATATTTGTTGATGTCTAAAAGAATGCACAATGAGTTCATTATAGAATTATGTTTCGTATCAAGTAACCGCAATGGCGGAATATAACCTTAATTTATATTACCTTACATTGCATTACGTTATATGTATTTCGTTCCATTATGTTACATTACCTTAGATTACGTTATATTAGCTTAGATTACCTTAAATTACGTTACATTGGTCACTTCCATTTTGACTTCTGAAAAATTCGGAACAATCGACCTGAAAGAGTGCGATAAAAAGAAAAAGTTCGATCACGAGAGACAATACGGTTCCACGACGAAAAAGATCCTAAAATTAGCGTAGCACATCTCTTCGACTGGAATGCCCTTTAATGAGCCGGCATAACAGATCGCTGGGTCAGTGGAACTTGGCAAGGATCGTCGAACGGATCCAGCTCGCAAATCCCCAATCCTGCGAGCATCGCTGTTACTTCTGTCCTTGGACGAACACGCTTCTGGTTCGAATAACGCCGAGCTTTTATTCGCGGTAGCAGCGTTCGCTGTCGAGCGGGGATGAACAGAAGCGCCGATTCCGCCTGGTTTCAGATATCTAAAGGCTTCTCGTTCGCAACTTTCGACTGCAGTGGGAAGAGTCGAGAATAGAGATAGAGATAGAGAAAGAGAGGGAGAGGGAGAGAAAGAACGAGAGAGTGAGAGAAAGAGGAAGAGAGTGAGAGAACAGGAGGAAGAAAAGAAAAGGCTCGCGAAATCGTGAGTGGAAATCAAAGGAGAAGAGCCCCCGCATTCCGTTTAACCCTCCAGGCCGGGAATTCTCCCGTTCGATTGTTCGCAGATGTGGCATATAGGTATCGGGCAACATCCGCGCGTCTTAGCTCCTCCCAGCGACCTTCCTGCTAGCTATCTAAAGCCGTGGTAACGTCGACCGCCATTTTTCCTCGCGTCCTGGACTGCTCCACTTTCCCCTCCAACCGTCGGTCGATCATTTAATTTGCAGAAAGACGTAAGAAATCGGTTCGGGGAAGCTTCCCGGGCCCGGGAAAAGATGAAAGGAAAAAGACTAACAAAGGTGGGCCGCGTCGGTCCTCGGCGAGACGCTCAAGGCGAGAGATATTTATTACGGCGGAACGAAATTACTGCCGGTTGAACCCATGCGCCAGGTACGATCATCGAAACGGAATTATTCGCGTTCTTTTTGCATCTTCCAGGAATCCTACGCTCGACCCAATTCCCAACTCGTAAACGCGACTCGCTTTGCCGGTTCTCGATGGTTTCTATCGATGCCGATTCGCGGACTAGTTCGCCGACGCGTTATCCCCGATCGACTTCGACTTATTTTCTTCGGAACCAGCGTTCACATTGTCGCAAATGTCGGCGGACCGGACCGACGTTAGATTTAGATAATCTTTGATAATCTTGCGGAGTCGGTCGACCGGCGCAGAAACGAGCTTGCGAACGGTCAATCGGTACACGATTCTTCAAACTCGAGGGACAGACGTTAACACACTGATCGCTGTCTGCGATCACTTGAACTTCGATAACTACCGTATCTCTGACACTTTATTCGCTATTTACGCTCGAAGATAGTTTAACCAGTTATCTGTGGAGCCCCCTTTTCAGTGCGCGGATCTATATCTATCGCGAGAATCAAGCAATGACGAGTATACTCGTCGAACACAGAGCAAGTGTCGCTGCGAAAATATGGGATCGAGAAGCAGATTTTATTTTATAAAATTAACAATTTTATTACCAACATCTATTTGTTCACTTAACGTTAGTTAACATGTATAACACATATTATTAATATTCTTTCTCTGGCCTGACTTCTAAGTAAATTTCATTGGTGTCTTAAAGTCTCTATGCGAAGGCAAACGATAAAAAATATTATTTACAATTTCACTGACTGTTACATATGCAGAAACGTCAACAGTCTATTGATTACAAAAGCAAAAACTAGAATTTATGATGTAAAGAATAAGGCGTTTTATATAGCAGAATTCTTTAGCGTAATTGTTAAAAATAATGTTGTGAGTTGGATTGACAGCATTACTTGCCAGTTTACATATACAGTAACATATTAGCATCTTTCTTCAATGTTCTAAGTCTAGACATACAGTATTACTATATCCTGCGGTACAAAATACAAAAATATATAAAAATACTCTGCAATTTATTCCGTGACATGTCCTCGGTATAGTAAAATTTGTCGAATGATTAGCAGCCTGCATTCAACGTGCCTAACGATCTGCGTGTCGCTCGAAGAGCATAAACGGATCTAGTCGTAAAAGGAGGCGGTGTCGGCAGCGAGGGTAAAGGAGTCTGGCGACAGTGCTGGGAGTCTCCCCGAGGGAAGTAAGAATCACCGGTGTCGATGAACGCCGTCTCGCCCAAGGATCTCCCCGTGTATCCGTCCCGGCCGATTAGAAGAAGGGATTCTCGCGTACGCGAATCAGTTGACTGAAACGGATCAGTGGTAACGGGATCGAGTAACGCGACAAGCGTTTGAGTTAACTCCCTCTAATCCCGATTCGCAGCGGCATGGACAGCGGCACGCCGAGAGCGTTACTGGGTCATCGAATCGTGCCAATTCGGTCTGTTCGCGCGATAATCTGAAGATAACCGGGCGGACGATATTGATAAAAGTGGGTCGACGTAGCGCGAGCGAGCTCCCATCGATTTTCCCGTTCGCGCTCGTCTAGTTTTCGAACCGTTTTTCTTTCCTTTTCCTCTTTTCCGGTCTTGCGCGAGACCACTCGCCGATTACTACGGAAAATTATCTAGGCGTGCGGTCAAATATGGAAATCGCTCCTCGAGCGATACCAGACGGATGTTATACACACCTAAATTGATAGTCAATTGATCGCGATTGCAGCCGCGGAACGTCTAACACCGGCATCGGTATTTCTTCGAGAATCCAAGGTGCAGGATGTTAATTATCGTAGCAGTCATAATTACTTTTTGAGATGGTTCGTTTTACGGCTAAGCTACTAAAACTTGTTGCGCGTTACCGTCGTAGTTTTCCTTTTAATTTCGCCCGTAATTAAAGTTTTAGAGGGTTTCTCTTCCCCAATGTTCTGCCGGAAACCGGCCGCAGATAAACAAGAAAGAATGGTTATGGAAGCAGAACGACCTGAATGCTGCTTTTGAAAATGCAATTCGAAAGTAAAATGAGTCACAACGCTGCTCGATGAAACTTTCCACGTTCCGAAAAGAACGCCGGAAGATCAATTTCAAGCGATTCCGGCTGTCGGGGCGGCAGATTCGACGTCGCAATTCGGTAAGATTCAAAAAGGCTTTTACCGAGGTATTGGAAAGTCGTGTAGCGTCTTATATGACAGATCAAGATACCAAATTTACGTCATCAGAGAGTCATTCAACGAAGTTTGACCGCAGTGCATCGACTGTAAATGTTATCCTCGCCTTCACTTTGCGGATGAGGGAAACGTCGATCAATTTAACACTTAACGGCCGTTCATTCGACCTTAAACATTTCGCTGACACTGATTCTGTTTCTTTCTTTTGTTTACAAAAATTTTACATTAACCGCTGTGAAAGTGCTTTTTATAGTATTCGCTTTCTTTTATTTGATCTGTCATTTGCTTTTGTAAAAAAAAAGTGTGCTTGGGAATGAAGTGGCAATGCCATTGCTCTTACTGATATTTTATAAAAAATGCGTGAAAACATTCACAGATTTATTTAGAAATATTTAGAAATATTATATATTTGCTTATATTCTTTTACATTAACGCAAACTTTCGCTCGGAATTATAGATTCAAATGAGTTGATCGCATTTTCCATCGAGACAATATTTTCTGCAGCATAAAAAGAAAACCGTACTAATTTTAATGACTCGGAAGTGTAATAAAATTCCGTACAAGTTGTTCGAAATGTAATATACCTCATTATATCATTGGTAATTCGTTAACATCGCTAATCACGAAAACACAGGCAATGTAGTAACGGGAAGTAAAATGCACAGTTATCTGAAAATGGAACGATTTCTTTGCACGTAGAAGAATCATTAACGGTAATTCAGAAACTAATGAGTCAAATTACAGAATAGTTATTGGAATACATTGCTTTTTCTACATTCATCTGTCCCGAAAAGCAAAAATTCTGTACCACGCACAAGGATTTTTCAAGTCGGCTTCCGCCCAGTTTTTTCAAGCTAAATGCGCGCGACGCTCGCGGCTACAGTAAGCGTCGTACTCTATTCAAGTATCTCGAAATAAAAACTGAAGATCTGCAGTTGTACAGCAGCGTGACTCTCCATCGCGTTGCAATTTGTACTCGAAGTCACTCTGAGAGCGATTTCCGCACCCTGGCGCGTTGCTGCTACTCTCGATTTACGACGGAAATCACAATTACTCGAACGGATGTTCACGGGTCGTCGGGGAATCGGCCGATCGTCACGGATATCTGGTGCTTTTCTTGAGCCGAGTTGTGCAAAATCGTCTCTCATGTATCACGGAGCACGCGCGCGGAAAGAAAAACTGCCTGCGACTTATCTAGCAAACGTGCCGCGCGCAGATTGTGTATCAACGCCGCTCGGTTCCCTATGAAAAACTACTGGTTGCCCGCTTTCACCGCGTACCATCTGCTCGCGCTACGAAACACGAACAATCGCGAACCGTCTGGCTTCTTTTTAATTTAATTATTCTTGGTAGAGAGCCGTGCCGGCCTCCGCGGCATTTTCGAACACAGGCGACCCCGCGTCGCGAATGCGAGTCCGCCGGCTTTGCATCTTTCACCGCGCTGCCGCGCGAACCAGCCGCGGAGAAAACGCGTCGATGATCCCAGTTCGCTCTGCCTACTATGGTTGCGGCGTTGCTGTCGCAAAGCGTTTTATAGTCGGTGGACAAGCCGTAACAATCTCGTAAAATTGATTTTACTGACTAGCCTCCTCTTTTCTCGATCGTTGCCGGCACTCGCCGGAGAAATAAGAGTCCGTAAAATTCAATTTTCAGCAATTTCAGGTTATCATTCCTTTTTTATTATTTGTATTTTTTATGATTATGATCTGGTTATTATCTTTATTTAGCTGCATTGGAAAGAAGGGCACTTTAATTTCGTATTGTATACATTCTTTTATTCTATATTATTTAGCAAAGATATCAATCACAAAAATGAAGAACAAAGTTTATATCATGTGTTGAAAATTTCTCATTCTACTTCAACACATTTTATAGTCAATAAAAATTATCAGTCATTGTCGCATGTTTGGTTATTGTGATTTCGTTGCTAGCATTAGTAATAATAACTCTACCTTCAATAATGTCTTCAATTCTTCTTCTGTCCCGCTTGTTTTTACCTTCTGCAATAGTTATAACAACGTCTGAGCTTTTCATTCCTCCCGTGTGCAATTCTATAATTATAACCCACTTTTCATCATTTTTAAAAGGTCAGAATTATCTATTCAGTCTTTATGTAGCACTTCTCAAATATCTGAATTGCAACTCTGCATTCGTAAGTTCAGAATCTGCATGATGTCTATTCATAGCACAGGGATTAATTAGGTTTCCTCTGTGATATCAGTCTTCGTTTAATTGACTGAACGAGTTTGCTACATCTTGGCCTCCAACTGTATGTACATGCAAATTTAATTCTGGAACATCCTTGCAACAAAATTAGTCAGGTGTTATGAATAGAACATGTTTGAACCAACTGGCTGTTGCAGTCTCTTTGAAAAATGTTACTGTAATTATATTGAATATGGTTTTCTTTATGTTTCGTTAAAGTACCCTGCCTTTCGAAAATACCCAATTTAGTGAAAAATATATCCTTAAGAGATACATTATCTGTATCTATCTATAGGGGATATATTCTTATAATATATTTTATAATGTATATATTAAATAATGATATATTATAAGAATATATCGTTCTAAATCAGAAGGCTAAGCTCGTCAAAAACAACTAACTGGTTAGTGATTATCTTGAGAGCGAAGGTTCTTATTTAGATTTATAATTAAATATAATGTACTGCATTATGCTAAAAATACAATGAGAGAAATGAAATTCAGTTGAGATCGTTCTTCCTTTTGTTGCGAATATAAAGATAATGCAATATTGACTTTGTCGTCTTTCAAGCGTCTCAGCAGGCAATACCGAAGCCTCCTTTGTAGCCAAAAACCGGAATTGTCAAAATTACTTTCCACTGCGGCAAAGTTGTCGTCCCTTTCACGACGTATATATTTTGTTACCAGTAGTAGGTTGGACTCGCCTTTCAACGCCCATTCCTTGTCCGTCTGTGGTAGTTTCATCTAAGGGCCCACATCGATAAAGGAGTAACTTTGTGCCGCTCCTAAATCGCTGCAATTCATCGTTCTGGAGCAGTGGTTGCCAAAGTGTGTAGGTCACGACCTCTCGGTGGCTTCGGAAGCTGGCTTTTGAGTCGGAGGCTAAATACCTTAAACGCTTCTATTCAGCATTCTATTGTCCCGGCAGGAATCTTAATTCCGCATTATCTAAAATTACAACAAATGAAAAATGTTCTATCGTCATCTGTTCGCGTCAGATAGAATTAAACGCGTACTTTTGCGCGTTTCTTCTCGTGGTAGAAAAATGTCCGCGATTGACCTGCGATATCGCAAGCGAGTTAATTAGTCAGCATGACTGCCGAACCGGTACCCATACAAATTTCACACAATCAAGGCAATTTATTTAATGAAACCAGAATGCCTAGATTACGACAGTCATTAATATTTAAGCTTTCATTGGCTCTTTTATTATTCCGAAAAGCCTGATATTACGTAAAGTTTTATTCACTTTTTAGATAGTTTTAATTGGGAAAGTAAAACGACACTTTCTAATAAATTACGGTGAAATTCGTCGACTTGGTATAATTATCGCAGAAATTGTCTCTGCAACTTGGACCATGAATCGAGCCGATCGAGTACATTAAATACAAATGTATTTTCACGAAAAGTCCGCGTCTCTTTCAACTTCTGGCATTACCTGTTTATTGTGCACTAACCCGCACCAAAAGTAAATGTCTTCGTTGCTGTTACAGCGCACACAAAGAGCATACATGTTCCGACGAGTATGTTCACACAGTTGCATGTTATATCGCATAACTGACAGAGACACGGGTCCGTTCTCGAAAGAAAAATGTTCTGTCTGCTGTTCTAAGATGTTCCTTTCTAAAATATTTAGCTTTCGCGAGCCCCTTTGTCTCGCGTTTCGGCGCATCCAGTTCTCCAGGGACCGCGAACTTCATAGAAAAGGCACCTGCTTGTGACACCGGTTGTGGCACACTCTCGCCGGAAACGACTCCGCCGCTCCCGTCGCGCCGCCATTGGAGCGTTCGCCTCGCGAATCGGCCGGCTCCGAACAATTGGCTCTCCACCGGGAGAAAGCACGTGACGTAATTTTTCGTAGGACCCTAGCGACGCGGAAGGGACCGTTTTTCTCGGGTTTGGTTTTTTAACGAGGCCACGCCCGACCAAACAATGCACGGCCGAGCGAAAGTAGCCGTCGGTTTTTACGTAGCTCGGTGGCAAAGACATTTTTGCGGCTCGCCGGTGCGAGCACGGCAAAAAAGATGGTAACTAATACGAACGGTACTTACCTGGAGCTGGTTTCGGGGTCGGCGTCTCTCCGAGATTGCCGTCACGTATCGACGCCCCTTTTCTGGCTGATCGCGTATCGAGCATTACAATGGCGTAATATCATGTGTCGACGACGGGATAACGGGCTAACGCGGATTCAGCGATGATATAATCCCTCGCACCGAGAGACTTTTCTTTGCTTCTTGCCGACGCGGGGTCTTTCGCCGCATACACGCCGGATAATGGCTCTTTAATTCGCTGAACAGTTACCCTGCTAAACTCCAGTTCCGCGAATGTGACGAATTTTCTGGCGTTTGATGAGTACCTAACGACGTCCTCCGCCGACAAGAATAGCGTCCGCTCGCGCGTCGAATAAAATTATCAATTCGACTCGCTGGGAGCACTCCTGCTATTGTGGCACCTTTCTTCTCGCAAAAGCTGCGTTTCACGCGCCGACTCACTGTGATTCGATCTTATGGCCGCTCGGAACAAAAATCATATCTTCTAAACTAGTTAATTTTCCAAGTACCTTAATAATGTTTTAGAGAGAATGCAAAGATTAAACGATTTTTACGTAAATAATATACAGTTATGTTCAAAAAGTTGCAATGATTTTGTTCCTTTTTTTTGTTGAATTTAAAAATCTTTTATCGACATTTAATATTGTAATTTGTTAAAAACTATGTTCTGACGACTGTTTATTCAAAATATTTCTTGTTACGAATTTTTACGCAGTGGGTATGTTAAGTATATGTGTAGACACAGCGCATATATTATGTAATACAAATATATAATACATTATTAATATAATAAACGAATAACACATATTCTAACGTAATACGCACATAACTGACACATATTTTAGCATAATACATAAGTAATATTTCAATGTAATAGACTAATTAAATACTAAGAAATTATGTACGAAAATATTTGTAAAAATCAGACATCATTAACATATTGTTCACAATATATTAACAAGTATTCAATCTCGAGACTTTTCGAATGTGCTTCAATCTATTCTTAATATATATTATCATATTTCTTAATTTTTCACATATGAATGAAGACTCTAGACTACGATTATATTATAAGAAGATATTGATTTTCCATTTTTTGTCACTGCTCGAATCATTGCGCGACTTCTCGTCTAGTTCGTAACCTGGAGAAAATATACCTATCCAACTTCTCGCAGTTAAAACGCTCTACACCTACCAGTAAAAACTTCGGCGAGCAATTACTGAATCGTACCGAACTCTTCAATGCGAGGAACGAAGTTTCGGTAGTAGAGTCTGCGTAAATATTTGAAGCCGGTTCAACACAATGCGTTCCACTGACACAGTGTTCTAATGGTTCAGCTCCAGAAATTATCTACCGGTTCAGACTTTCTGTTCCACGAGGCTTTGTACCGACGATCAATCAACCCGTCATATTTCATATTCCTCCGTAACGAACGCAAAGAATACCACTTCCTCCGGGATCCCGATTTGGACAATGCGAACGATGGAGGTATTGATCTTGCAGAATGATATCTTCTGTTGGGATCTGTGATATCTCGTTACGTCTCTTGTTATTCGTTACTGCTCGAGTATTATGCATTCATGGCTTTTGAAAGTTCTTCGAGCTGATCCCGAGTCTTTTGAATCGTCTGTTCGGTTTTATAGTAAATTTTACCGTTCGTTGTTGCTATTAAGAACTGAACTTGGTCGTGCAAAATAGTAATACATACTTATTTCTAGTACATATTGCATTCGAATATAGACATTTATTTGATAGTGGATAACCAATATTAGATGGATTCAATGTGCGTGTTATACAATGTTTCGTAACAATTTATTTCGCGTACGCGTAGGTATACAAAAATTATGTAGATGCAATGGGCTTTTAGTTTTTTGTTTTATTTTTGGACAAACTGGTTGCTTTTCTCAGAGTATCGGGAATCGATTGGTTCGATTTGATATTGGTTCTCGAGGAAATCTTAGGTGCTAGGGAGGGGTAACCAAGGTTGTAGCGAGGAAGGGAGGAAAGGGTCCTAGAACAGATCGGGTTCTGCTAGTCATAACAATAATAATTGTAATGATAATAGTAGTATAATACTAGTTCAAATAATATAAATAGTAACAATAGTAATCAAAATAGTAATAACAAGAATAATAATAGTAATAATAATAATTATAAAGAAGATGTTATAATAACAATCACAAGAAAGGAATTCGTAATAGTAACGAAAGAATATATAATTTCAATCTTAAAGAAGGAATACGATGAATATGTAACAGGGAAATAGAAAACAGGAAAAATAAATTGCAAAACATATTCCTGACAGAATAAATTATGAAGAATTTAATCTTTTGTTCGTCCCAGTTGATTGTAAAGAACTTGAAAGACTAGTTAAATATCTCTCGTCGTATTATATTTGAACTGCAAATCTTTACGCAATTGTTTTAAGAATGCTGCGATTATAAAGTTCAATGTAACCAATTTTAAATGTTTTTAAATATGCAATACAGAGCCTTATTTACTATCCAAATTACTTCTGTTCTATTGAACAAATCTATAAGGACTTAATCCAGCACAGCGATTGCACTTTGTTCCATTATCCAAACACTCGAGTTTTACACTACTTCTCCATATTGCAAAGGGATGCATGTCAAACGTGCATCGAAGTTGTATAAAATCGCTGTTGGCGAACCGTCCTATCTTTCCCAAAGAACCGGGCCTCTTAGACAATCTTGTCGGAGCTCCTCAATTACACCCGGAAGCATTCGCTGATGAGCGCAAGAATGCGATCCTAAGTGACTCGAATATCGTCTCGGAGCGTCGATTAGCGAGCATGAGCGTTTCCGCGGTGGCGAGTCGTCGTTGTGACAAAGTGTCGCGTGCAAAAACTAGGAAAGATCTCTGTCGATCGCCGTTCGCCCTTGGATCTCGATCGGTCGATCGGCAGCCTAGCAAAGGAGGAGTCGCTCGGCCAGGCATCCGCGAAGCCTTCGACATCGAAGCGGACCGGTGCTCGACCGGTCTTGGCATATTAGTCCCCGTAAAGGGGCATCGATCGCCATTTCAGCGACTTCGTACACGAGGCACGCACGCGGAAGATCAAGCCGCAAGAAGCGCCCGAACGTCCCGACGCCGCGCCACGCCGCGCCGCGCGTGTAACAGTATACGACGATGGAACTTCTGTCTCGTGAAGTACGCTGGACTTGCCTCCTCGCTCGAGCATTTTTTTCTTCCGGCTTCCGTGGGATCCGCAGGCGGGGCTTGAATCTTCCAGAGCGCACGGTGGTCTGGTCTGGTCTGGTCTGGCCTGGTCTAGGTGGCCTAACCGCCGCGGAATATTGATGCGAGATTCCGGCCGAGATTCTGCAAAATTTCGAGGACAGTCGCCAGACGGGAGAGTTAGGTTGTTTGTCTGAGATACGGCTCGCTCGGATGAGCTTGAGGTCGTTAGGCTCTCTGGAGGGTCTCGGCTAGTTTGCGTGCTTGGACTCCTGGGTGCAGTAACTTGCTGAATTGGACCACGGTGTCGCGCTGAATTGCAAGGCTGCAGTCGCTAAGTTCATGGCAGATTTCGGACGGAGATCTGCGTGACCTGAGGGAAGATTATTGCTCAGGAAGTTTGTTAAAAGCGTTATTGCTAAATAAGGGAACAAAATGAGTCATGAGTGAATTAATTCGTCAATGTATCTGTTGGTGGGTTAATCCTTGTCGGACGTGGGGTTTTAAGGTCTGTAATATCGCGTGATAGGTGACTTGCGACTGTTAAAGGCTAATAGGAGAACAGAAATATTCACCTAGTTTTAGCTACCAATCTTGACTGAAAGCACGATTTACATTATATTTATGGAGTACGAAAAGCAGCCGTATTATATTGGTTTATGAATGTAACGACTTATTCTGATTTTGAACGACCGTTATTCTCATATTTGCCGGAAGTAACATATGTACTGAACAAATAAGCCATAAATGTATCTCTGAAATCTGAATAATAGTACATCAATAAATTAATGACTCGTCATTTTGACGGATTTCGTAAATCTAGTGTTAAAGATGCAAGGTGATGCGTTTTAATCAGTTAGCTGTTTTTGACGAGCATTGTCGTCGTAATGCAAAATCTTGACATTTTTTCATGGGGAGTATTTTACCGCACTTTGTTAAAATTTCTTATCTACTAATTTGCCACTTTTCAGGATATTTGAAAATATTTGAATCATTTTTAAGAAAAACTAGACTCTTTTATACACTTCACAGAGTTTTAAATGTATTTTCATTTATTTGATTCCCTTTATTTATAAATGATTTTATTAATTTAATATTCCACTCATTGGATGATCGAAGATATTAGGACAATTTAACTAAGGAGAGTCTTCTACTCGTTAAGAATTTTGACATTTCTTATTAAATTATATACTTTATGAAATATATAAAAACATATACAATATAATTGTAGTAATTAATTTATATACTTTTCAAAGAGATTGCAACAGCTAACAACTTAATTATTAAGATAAATTCCGAGCCAAGATACGTACTGATTACGGAAAATTACAAACTACAAGAAAATTGTTGTGAACACAGACACAACTGACGTCATAATTGCACTGTTTCAAATTTAAGTGCACACCAATTAGCAAAAACGAAAGCTAATTTAACACTCGAGAAAGTTTATTCGCTTTACGAATTCTTGTGTTATCTTTATTGCACAAGTGCCTTAAATAATCTTAAACATCTCTGCAATCCCCGAGATAGTATGCAGATGAAATTAACATCGAACAAATTGAAAATATTTTCCAACATTGCCAAATTCGAAACTGAAATTATTCTGGTACATTTTAAATTATCTCTCGGACCAAAAGAGTCGCCGCAGAATTTAACTGCCAGACTGCGGAACTGTTGCTAACTTTTTGGACGTGAGCTGGAAACGAATTCAGACGGCACTTGGAATTTTTCGTTCCGTTAATTATATCTTTTATTTTCCGCAGTATACAGCATACTCTATTCTCTTTATTTAAAAGTATTTTAGAACTGATTACAATCTAGTAATATTGCACTAGAAACGTGCTTTAGCTGAAATAACATTTTCACAAATTTCCGTTTGAATGGTATTATAAAATATTGCTCATTTTATACAATAATTTAAGCATAATTTTTAATTCAAAGGTGTCATAGCAGCCTTCCAATATTATTTTCCATTATTAAATACAGTCGTAAAAATAGAATTGCTTCTCTCCGAATAATTTCCGCGTAGAGGTATGTAATTAAAATTATATCTTATTTTCTTATTCTTCTCTGCATTGAAGCACTCGGTTACTGGGTGAAGAAGCAGCCGACAAATCACCGAGAAGCTCGCCTAACGGATCGGCCATTAGACGTTACGATTATTCTTTATAGACTCGCGAACGATCACGTTCCAGCCCACGCCGACTTCCCGCGGTCTTTGTCTTCACGTTCGGGATAGTTCCAGGGTTGCGGGATGCTTCTAGGAACTGTTTTAACGATCTTTACTTCGCGGAGGATAGTTTCGGCGCAGCCTCATGAAACATTCCCTGGCTATAAAATCGAGGTTCGCGCAAATTGCTGACCGCAGCTGGCCGTTCCCCGCGACCGGGATACTCTCGCATCGCGAGGCTTCACACTCGAGTGCATCACACCTCCCACGTTTCTTTCGCGCCTGCTCCCCTAGCAACTTCGGAGTTCGGTTTATTTTGGACCGAGAAACCGCCGGCTATTCCCCGAGTCGACGGACAGTCCCGGAAAAACTGCCGGGAAAACGCTCCGTTTTGTTGCACGGCTCGGTTACTTTGCTACAACGCACGCTGGCCTGGAATCCCGCTTTTATGACGAAAATGATTTTAGCGTTATTTGCGGGTTTAAGGGTACAATACAGTCCAGACAAAAAGTAATATTAACATTTATATCAACATCTATATTAATATTTCAAACATCGAGCTGATCGAAACTCTTTGTTATGTTTCATATTGAAATTTTTAGAAAATTAAATACTGATGAAATTTGGTTTGCAACGCGAGATAAATCGTTTAAATCCGCAGCACACGGAAGATTTTTCTGATGAATTTTAAAAAATTACACTATACAGAGTTCAATTGAAATGAAAATCATTATACTACTGGAAGATTGAAATTAATCGATAAAAGATTTTGTGCTTTTATTAACGTATTTTACATGATTACCTTAAAGTATAAAAAAGAAATAATTAAAAAGAGTGTCGCCATGTTGGCGACTTTCGAGTGCAAAGGGTTTCATGAATTTCTTCTTCGTCTGGTAACAGTTATTTCAAATTGGAAACTTTGAAGCTTGCAACAATTGGACCACGTTTGTATGCAGTTTTAGCGAACGCTAAAGGAAAGTTTCACTTTTGATTTTGCGAAATGGTTTTGTTTGATTTGGTATTGTTTCGCTTCACCGGCACTTGTATAAAAATTGACGACTTTATTATAATTGTAAATACAATCGCGGAGACCGAAACGTTGGTTTATTAAAATGGAGAGAGACGGAGAACGTTTTTATCGGATACAGATATCGGTTTTATTAACGAACCAGTGCAGCGCGTAAAATGCACGAGATAAGAATATCCGTATTTTGATCACGATGTTGCCAGTTATTGAAAATACATTTGATCCGGGAACGTATTTACGCAATTCTCGACGTTCGGAAAACATAAACGCGCTCGCATATCAATTAAATTTTCTGGGACGATTTTGTCCGTTAATTTGAATAGTTCTTAACGTAACAGTTTTTAAACGGGCTTTCATTACGATGCCCTGGGCTGAGGCTATTATAAGGCTAGAAAATAAGATGCAACATCGAAAAAGAATTTTCTTCGCAGTCTTGATTTTTCTAACAAATTAATGAGCTCATTTCAAGATCAGTATTCTTGCAGCCGTTGCTGTTGCGTCGACCGCATAAATATGTATTTATTTAATGCGGTGTGTGTACGTTTCGTATCATACAGTAACAGTCATCCGTTTCGAGTCCGCTTCCTCCGTTTATATTTTGGTTTACTGCAAACCGCGTTAATTATCTTCTAATTGTATCTATCCAGAAGTAATTGCCATTTGTTGGAGTGCGTAATGGCTTCTTAAGTAATCGAAATCGAAAAAAAAAGAGCGGCGATTATGAATAAGCAACAATACGTTCGAGGTAATATATGTAACAAGTGTACAGCAGAAAATTCAATTATAAAACTAATAAAGGGGATACTTGGAGTTGCGTAAATTGTTTCGGTAGCTAACTCCGATGGTTATCTGTAGCAACGATACGGTCTATCTTAATTATAAAGGATGAAGCAGCAATCTCCCGAGCTTTCAGTCGAAAATAGAATCCTTCATACGCGTACCGCGTACCTCCCCTAAGAGATCTATTATAGATTCGCTAAATACGCGACTGTACTTGTATTCATTTATTTTCAAAGGGTCTCGGTTTGTACGCATCTCTCGCGGACTAAAAATAAATCCTTTTCCACCACGAAATTTCGTATTATTCCTTGGTGCTGGATCGACGTGCACGCTTACGTCAGCAACGCCGTATCGGGTAGCATACATTGCAATTACTTCAATAATCATGGTGGAATTTATAACACGCGCCTCATTAATATTCCCTTACAATTTGGATATATTACCGGAACGGTCTTATTTTATACAATATTAAATATGTCTTAATAAAAATAATTACGTATTCGCGAATTAATTATTCTCTGAGCCCATGGGAAGAGCGCGTGCATGTACGAAACTACCAGTTTCAACGGTTAATTATTCAAGTTGTTATTAGTTGGATCAAGAATATCGAGTGCTAAATATATCAAGTTATTGTGTATAATATCAATGGAGAAAACTGGGTTGACTTTTTATGAATTGCCAGAATTTCAATATATATTTCGGTAGAACTAATTTTTAACAAGTTAATTGTTTAGTAGTAATAACAATTAATATCGTAGTCTAAGAAATAAGAAAAATATATTGGCAGACGAAGATTATAAAACTTAAAAGTCAATTAAGCTTTTTGAATAATATAAGAATGTTAAAAGGCTGACAATTATTTGTACGAAAATACTAGTATGTTAAAATATAGATGATATTTTTATTCATATAAAATTCGTTTTCCAAGACTGCGTTTATATTTAGCTATAAATTATCAACAACTTCCAAAACTTCGCAGTCGCAAACAAAAGTACAACCGTCGAAGCAATTATTTCTTCGATGGAAGTGATAATACCCCCAACGAAAATTCGTTCCACCGTGGATCCTTAAAGAAGATATCATTGCGGACAAAAGTGAATTGTTCTTGAAGAACAGCAGGATTCACGAGTCTCGCGGACGACAGATACAAATGCACGGTGCCGTCGTATTTTACCCCCTCGCAAGATTCGGGCAGTCGTCGTTTTTCATTCTTTTGGGAGTAGATTTGTTCAGTCGCTGTTTTTCTTTCTCTTTGGCAAGTTGATTCGTCCAGTCGTTGAAGAGGGAAACGTGTCATTCATATTATTGGGATGGCAAATAAGTAAAATTCAAAATTTCTGCTTGAAAATATAACATTATTCGATTAGGCAATCCAACTTAGACACTGCCTTTTTTCAACCCTTCATTCCCATATACGGCGCATAAATTTTTGTGTGCTTGCAACGCGTTCTTGCCTTTTCGGAAATAATGCAATAAAATATGTCTGAAATGCGCGCTTTGTTCTTTGATTTCCAACTAGGATTAAGACGGAACTAAATAACTAATCCATACAATTATTGTACTAAATTTTGGAAGTCCAAACAATAAGACAACAATGTGCTTTGAACACGTTGACGAAACAAAAGAATGTGCTAAAATCATCTATTAACAAAATCCGCGATCACTTAGTTGCTAACCTAACACTTTATAATAATACATTATACCATTAAAATAATGCAATATAAATACAAATTTGGAGTGGCATGTTACCATATTTCCTATTCTTTATTACAAGAGGTTTACAATTCGATTATCAAACCAGCAACCTCAAAAGTTCCATAAAATCAAAAGTACAAAATTATGAAATAAAATAAAAATGTAAAACTAAAGATATTTTACAAAGTACACTTTCAATGTGTTCGCAATTGCAGGTACTAAAGTGTTAACCAACTGTGATAAACTCGATCCATCAGCGTATATATTAGCTTAGAAGTTTGAGCAAATAATTACGTCACAAAATTAGTCGCAAAGTTCCTGAAATCTCGGTCGGAGCCGATCTCTCCTACGGCTCGGGCCGGGCCGGGCCGGGCTGTTGCGACCCGACATTTTCGGGTTCTTGGCCACTTCCATCTCCCCGACGAAATCTCGACGAACAAGTGAAAAGTGCCGTGTGTGTCCGGCGCGGCCGATCGTGTCTCAGCGTGTTCGGGGATTTCCGGCACCCCTCGGCGCGGCTCGAGACGCGCGCTGCACAGCGGCGTCATTCAGTCGAACGCTGACCGCCACGCGCGAAGGATCGCGTTACTTTCGATATCTGCGCGTCGGCACGAGTCCCACGGCTGTCATCGACTGACTGAGTCGCGCGACTGACAGACAACAGCCTAGTCTTCCACGAGCTCTTATCCGCGTCGGTTTGATCGACGAGTGCGGTTGAAGGTTGCCCTTCCTCTGTCGTCACGTGTTTCCGCTTCGAAGATTCCTGCCACAGTGTCAGTGTGTCCGATTACGCGCCGATCGATACCATCTGAGATTCGCCCGAACGTAAACACGCCGCTCACCGTTCACGACTGACAAAGAGAATCCCGGGGACCTTACGTTCGACGAAGGTCTCTGGCGAACGGCGCGGGGGATCCAGCGCTTGACTCGCAGCCGCTCCAGGGCTTCTTAACGAGGCAACGAACACACCCGCCTCTAAACGAATTCAACGACGCCACTCGTCCGCGCGCGGTCAATTCCTCCGGCGCGGCGGTCCGCGTGTCACGCTCGTACACAACTGTTTCCCTCGTTCCGCGGCGAGTTGACTGACCGAGTGACTCAGAAGATCGCGAGCGTATTCCTCCCGTCTCGCCGATCGAAGATACGTCGCGCGTACAATGCGGTCGTGTCTATCGCGGCGGCGACAGTGAAAACGGCCGAGAGATAACAGGCGCGACCGAAGGGAGAGAGAGAACAGCGTCGCCGTCCTTGTCCTAGTCCTAGTCGTCGTCCTCGGCCTCGTCCTCGACATCGCCGTCGTCCTCCCGGTGGCTGGAGAGAGTTTCGAGGCACGGACTCCACGCGAGTCCAGCGGACCGTCCAAACACCGGGAAACCGCGTGCCGCCAGACGATCCGCAATTAATGATCGACAAAACTCTGTCGGCCGTTAATTGGCGGCGGATTAATTGGAACGCGTAGCTGCGCGTCGAGCCGCGATGAGAGAGGAGAACGCTGTGGGAGGGTCGGTCGAATAAGTGCTCCGCGTGCCTTCCTCGCTTGGAGGAATCGCGCTCATTCACCACCTTTGTCTGGCAAACGTCTGAACAACTGTAAATTCCCGCCGAGAACCGTACTAAAAATATGCATCGGTTTACGAGCCAGATATAGTCGACAGATTTAGGCTCTTTCTCTCTCTCTCTCTCCCTCTCTCTGTCTCTCGAACGACTTTGGTTCTCTGTTTACGGAGGAAGGGTGCCTCCTGCAGCTTGGCAGACGTTTAATTAATCACAAACATCGCCAAGACCGGCGAGACAGAATTGTGACTGCAATATCCTACGACCTTTCGATTTAATTACGATCAAATTCGGAGGAGCTGCGTACGAGCACGTGTGGACTGCTCCAAATCCGCGAGATGGCGAAACAATGCCAATAACGGTCCGATCGATCCACGTTGACGAATTTATTTAGTCGGTCGGGAAACTTGATGTTCCTCGAACTACCTCGTTGTTCGCCGTCTTCCTAGAAAGGGGGTGTAATTATTGCAACCTGGTATCGACAGTTCCGAGGAAAAGATCAGACGGTCGGAAGAGATCGAAAGAGTTGTCAGAGGCAGAACAAGGAGCAAGAGGAGGAGATCCCCCGCGGCTCGAGGGACGTTTAAACAGCCGCAAGTGATCAGTGTCCGGGCGAGCCACCGTTTGCAAAGCGAGGGAGTATCGAAGAGTGCGGCGGAGAGGTGCCGGAGGGGGTGAGGTGTGATATCAGCGGTAAAAAGAGTGAAGTCCGACGGCCAGCGTGTCGGGAATCGGGTCCGAGGATGCGCCACCGGGCGACGACGCGGTCTTTGACAGTTGCGAGGATAGGATGTTGACGGCCCGTTCTGGGCCTCTTGGGCTCGGCGTGCCGCGAACCCTGGGGCCCGCGGAGGGGAGCGACCATCTCTTCCTGCTGCCAGAACGAGCATTGATCATGGACAGCACCCACCTGAGACAGGATCTAGCCAGCCTCGACTTCAACTTGCATCTGAACCTGCTCCACACTGCGCCCCGTGGCAACGTCTGGCTATGTGAGTCGATTGATTGCACTAGGTCACTGCCGACCACTTATCCCCAGTCCTTTTTTCACGACTTACAACGTGTCCAGGATACTGGTCTCTTCGATACTCGCCATCTACTTACTTCTAACGCGCTCGCTGCCTCGCTCGGTCGTTTAAAAGCTTTTCCTGTAGACGGTTTTTGCGGGAAGGAAGCGGTATGTCGTTAATGTTTTCCTTTACTGTTCGCGTGTATTTGTGGTACGTTTCGAGGTCAGGATAGGTGAATCACCTAACTCTATCGTTCGACGTTCGTGCAATGTTCTAGGATGGATGATTCGGACAGAAATTGTTCAGGTCGACGGGATTTGCAATGAAATGCCGTCTTTGTAAACGTACGATTCTCGAGTTCTCGAAATGCGATGATTTAATCTAATAATTTTCATTGTTAAACACCGAGATACGATTTATGAGGTATATGCAACAAAATGTTAATGATCGTGGCACCATTCCTAAAATATTTTCTCTAAATATATTTTATAGATATATTTTAGATATTTCATATTGTTTCGTGAATGTAACAAGCGTTAATTTGTTTAGGTTTTCGGCGATATTCGTCACAAAAATGCCGAATAAAATAAATTTATTGAATAAGGTTCTGCTAAATATATTTCTATAATTACGAGAATCGTAAATTAAACAATCTAGACAACCTTAAACAATTGTAAACAATTTAGAATGCGTTATTTTAACACGTTCTGTAAACTTAGTTTTGGCTAACGTTATGCTTAAATATGTGGATTCTATGGAACTACCGCTTGGAACATTTTTCTTACGATATTAAGACGCGAGCCAGCTTACGAAGTTCATATAGAGTTGAGTGTGTTAGAGAGTTTAATGACTGGAGCTTGCAAAACTATGCCGGACAAGATTTAGTCGCCGTTGAGGTTCTTTTTTAACATTATCTGGCTTCGTGAGTTCAAACGCTGAAGAAGGCGAACTTGCATGACCGTGCAAAAGTAATTTGAATAATAGTTTACGATTAAGAATATTACGGAGTGTATAAGCGGGCTGTTTAAAGTAATTAGAGGATTAGCTGGCAGAGATCCCTTGGCTGGATACAGTGATTCAGGATTTGAATTTTTTAACTCACGAAGCAAACATTTAGAAGATAAGAGCACGGCTCTGAATATAATTGAGAAAAGTATTATTGTTGACCTATATAAAGCGATCGATCATTTCTCTGAGAGATGAATAAATATAAGATAGTTTTAACATATACACATTTCGATTGCTCAAACATTTTTATCCAAAATAGATTGTATCTTATTCCAAACTATATTTAGCAAATACGTAAATAAATTGAAAACTAATTCTGTAATAATAATGGTGCAGAAGATCATCTACGCATTTTACAAAAGCGGACGTCCGTGGAAGTTTCCTCGCTCTTCTTCGTTTCCGTTGAAATCCAGCTTCGTCAAAGTACTCGTTATCTGTTTTCCGCGCGCACGGTCAAGATATTTTTGAAGGCTGTTCCGTGAACACGCTTTGCATAAAGTTTGAAGTACAATCGCTGGCGCATTACGTCGATTGGCAATATTTGCGCATTACAAAAACATTTATCGCATACCGAGTTATTTGCATAGCCGGCACATCTGCGATTCGTTTTCATTCGAACGGCTATTTCAATATTTCCACGGGCTTGAACAATTAAGCCATCGAGCGACGACGACGACGACGTTTTTTCTTTCTCTTTTCGAAGCGACTTCAATCGACTTTATCGTTTCACCTTTTTACACGATACATGTTTATTCCGTAATGACGCGCGGAGTCGCGTTATATATATATATTTTTTATCAGATATCGATAGCGATAGTAATCTAGCTAAGTAAAGAGCGCGCGAATGTGTCGGTTCGGATAACTCGGAACTTAGTCTCTATGTGTTCTGACAGAACCGAGCTCTTAGGAGCTCCATTGTAGCGACTGGTAGGAACTTTTAATTGGAATTACCGATTATACGCGAAACGAATACGACGTTCGGTTTCGGCCTCCTTCGTCGCGCGCGCACGACCCGGGATTATGGACACGGTGCTATACGTACACCGATGCACAACTCTCCGGACGTATTTTGCATAAAATACAGTTTACATTAGCGCGGGGATCGCGATAAAAACCGCATTGGATGTTTAAAGGGATATTCGTAATTGCATCGGGGACTCTTTAGCATTTACCGCGAATTCGAATTTACGGGGCACAATATGGGAAATGCCTCTGCGTCCGCGAACTCGAGCGCGTGTGACTCTGCAAGGAATTGTAAATGGGAAGCGCATGAATTCAGGATTTTTTTTCTCGCGAAAATACTCTAGGTTAATGCGACGGCGCGGCGAATGCAGCGGAGCAGTCGGATAAGAAAATATTAGCACATGGTGCAGTTGGGCGGTAATCGATTATTTTGTGATTATGTATCGCGAGTCGTAATTTTGTGCACTTGTAATCGTTAATCAATTTGGTAATATCAAGATTTAATAATTAATCTTGACCTGTGTAAATTGGTAATAGTGATTACATCTGGTAATCTGCAACGCGAAGAATGCTTAATTTATCTTTTTTCTTTACTTGCCATTGGGTCCGAAATAAAAAATGTTCTATTTTTTTTAAGAAACTATTCTAAATTATTATTAACACTTTCACGACCGCGACAAAAGTCTAAAAATTTTCATGAAATTACACTATTTAATTCAATTAAACGACAATTTCAAAGCAAGCTTACGTGGCATTAATTACTTCTTCAATATTCGTACACCGTGGAAATCATAATGAAATTCAAAAATTATTATATTGATCAGCGTAAAAATTACTTGGTTCAATCATCAAATAACTTTACATGATTACATGATTAATAATTAATGTGT
The DNA here is from genome assembly GCF_028453695.1 of Augochlora pura. Taxonomy (NCBI): domain Eukaryota; kingdom Metazoa; phylum Arthropoda; class Insecta; order Hymenoptera; family Halictidae; genus Augochlora; species Augochlora pura. The sequence continues at coordinate 15,914,822 of NC_135781.1, read as the reverse complement.
TGATCATGACCAACGATTACATTTGCTTTCATTTCTTAAATTATTCACCAATTGTGATTGCTCGATTACCTATTAATCGCAATCATCAATCATGGACATGAATTTCAGTCAGTCGTAATCATGAATCGTTAATCAGAGATTACTTTTCGTCCAATTCTGGCACAGGTGTTCGAATTGTCGTAACAAGTGATTCGATCGTATTTGATACTCAGTCTGTCTAAATACATTTATAGAAATGATCGGTTCGTGCAGAACGATGACATATAATCAGTTCATTGATCCGTAAACAAACTATAAATACATACAGAAAATTTAACGAGTCCGCCGAGGCTTTCCAAATACGAACCACGAAGCTGTGGATAATTACATTTTTACGTTGCAGCAATTAAAACACTAAATGGGGCTTACGGAAAAAAGTGGGTTAATCTTGGCCTAAGAAAGCTTACGTATAATTTCTGTTGGATTACTTGTAACTTGGGACCATGTTTCCCTATGTGTGCGTTTGATAGACTGGCGTAAGCAACAACGAATCGTGTGCAAAAACAGAATGCTTCGTATTGTTCGAGCAAGACTTTTTCGCGGATTTTAATATTCCAGTTATTTTTAGCTCTCCATTAAAATATAAAAAAGCTTTAATTAAAAAAATGTACGTAACAGTTGTTTTTGTATCGTTTAATCGAGCCACTTCTCTCGCGAGGTATATGTAATAGCTACATTTGATGCATTCGTAAGCTTTGCTGTGTAAAACATAATAAAACAAACGCAGCAGCATATACACTTTATATATTTTTTCAAAACTGTATCATCTTCTCGTGAAAAAAATTTTAATTTGAATTCTCATCTGTAGGAATGCAGTGACCAAGTTCTTGTAACAAAACAAAAATAAAGTAATGTTAAATATAAATCCTTCGATGATGAGAGGAGATTATGTTTGTTACAGAATTAGATTGCGCATCAAAATTTTAAATAGTGTAAGAGAGAAATAATATTTATCGATCTTATGTTATTTAAATAATTAAATTATTTGTTTACAATTTGAAGGCCTAGGCACTTCGTTAGACCTCTCGTTTTAAAAGTATCGGTTCTGAAATAATTATGGAAGAGCGGAAATATTTTACAACTGTTATAAGGTACATTGAATCTGTTGGTTTCGGTTTCAATATTTTAGAACCGACATATTGGTAGATATATTGGTACTGTAATCGCTATTTTTCGATTTTGGATTTTAGTCTTGTCTGGTACACAAAAGTGGCCGTAACCGCAGACTATTACTAAATGCAGCGTATTACAAAGTTGCAACTATTTTCACGTGGATTTTCGACTTGAACATGCTATAGAATCCATGCTTTTAATTCCTGAAAGAAATGCAATATTTATTACGTAAAATGGATCTGTAAACGAAACCAAGAACCGAGGAGTAACTGTTGAAATATCCTACAATTAAGTATACAATTAAAGTGTGCACTATATTAAACATCCATTTCCAATAATAACAGTTGTAAGACGGATTTAATATCGGTTATGAAGAACGGAAACCACTGTACTTTATAACTCGACTGCAGCTCTTTATGAAAAATAAAAATGATCGTCGTCGATTGTAACAAACATGAGACAAACAGCAATTTCTTTCTTAAAATAACCGTATCGAGTTAAAAATAGTACATAGCTGTTCTAAAATTCTTTCAATATTTTCGTTCTTTGAAATTTCGCTTACCCATTGTGCCTATAAAAGCATAAAATTCACAGTCCATTTATAACGGTTGTGACATTTTTACGATTCTTTTTCTGCCTGTTTCAATAAGCACAGATATTGTATAATAAAATTTCCAACATACCTACAAGTTACAAAGAAATACCAAACATATATTTTAAAAATTTTTATTAGAGGCTCAGATATAGAAGTGAAAAAAGCAATAGTAACATTTTCTATTCCAAGTAACAGTAAAAGTTGGAAAGAAAATATTTCAGTTATTGTACAGCGGGGATTTATAGAAAAATCCAAGTCATTTGGTTCAGTTTTGGAAAAGTTATTATACCACTAAATGTGCCTGGCAATCGAATTATCTATTTTATTTATCTATATTATTTTGAACAATTAGTTCGCGTGACGTATAATTTGGATTCCAAAGTTCGAAATATGCTCTTGCGTTTTCAACGTTTATTTGACTGTATATATCAAAAATGTTTCATGCTTTACTCAATTGTATTACTTTATTAACACGATTTGAAAAATAAACTAATTAGTGGTTACAGTAAACGTTTAAAGTGACGGTGTATACATACAATAGACTAAGAAAAATATATATATAAACATATATAGCTGTACTAAGAAAAGTACATATCAAGAAAATGGTAATTTAGTTACACAGAAATTCATTCGCGCAAAATTCAGCCGTGCCTAAGAGGTTAAAGAAATTTATAACAACGAGCGAAGTAGCATTTAGAAAGTAGAAAACGCCTCGTCCACATTTTTCAAATTTTACAAGTTCTACCATTCGATCGCAGGTTCCAGTCAGAATTCCGTAAAACGATTTAGTTTCCGCGAGACGATTTACGACGAACTCTGGCGAGATTCTTAACGCGCAATTTCTCGTGCTGAAAATCCCGCGTTAATCGTCGGCGTGCTGCGCGGCTGCTGCAATTTCGTCACGGAAGCTCGCGCCACCGCGTTATTGTTATCAGCAATCGAGTGTGAAATACGCCGTCGAAACGTCGCGATAAGCGCATTCAGTCTCGCGCGTCGTTACACGGTTTTTCATTTCTGCGAGCCGGCCAAACAAAGGAAACACGTCGACTTGGAAAAGCCGAACCGTGAAATGAAAACGGCTACTGCGCTCTCGCGTCCGCGGAATAGGGGCGTGCTCTCTTGATCCGCGAAAACGGAAGCAGTCGCACGTCTCGGGACCGTTTCGCGTTCTCGTTTTCACGATCCCCTACACCTGCCGTTCGATCGTTGCCCGCGGACTCTCCAGGCTTGCCGCGAAAAATTTATGTGGCGTCCGGGGAACGTATTTCTCCGGCGGACTTGATGCCCGAAGCATGTTGTTTGGAATTTCAGGGTGTTTCCCTTTTAATTCCGCCGGGAATTTCACCCGGAATTATGTCTCATAACGGAACGGCGCCGAGCAGCGCGACTGTCGAGAATGTGACGGGGGTTCTTTTCTCTCTTTTCTTTTTTTTTTTTTTTTTTATTAAATATTTCGAACGTATAAACTCTTCTTATTGGACGAATGATCCATGGAAAATGTGTCGAGCGAATAGAAACTTTTGCGCAGTTGCGACTCGTGCGTCATTAGTAAAATTCAGATATTATGCATTCGTGACAATTTAAGGGTATTGTTTCATTATTTTCAACTAGTTGCTATTATTGAAAGGGGAAAGACATTTTCAAGTAAGTTATATTTCTTACAATTAACTTAATCGAGGTTTATTTTACATAACTACCATATCCATCTACCATAGTCCTTCTAAACTATAGTCATTAGAAAACATGGTATATTTATGTTGCTTCAGCCAAAGGCAAATATACTGTGGTGTAGTATATATTTATCTAGTGGAAATCAATTAGGTCTTACCTTAAAAATGTATTTCTATTCAGTCTCGCTAAAAAGGCTTCTCCAGTGTGACTACTTTTTATCACGTTCGTTATCAGCGTTATACATTATTTTATTCATTGTATTAAATGCATCGTATGCTCATATTAAATGTAAACAAAATATTATCGAAGGAGAACAGCATATTCTGGAAATATCGTGCCGCGTAGCAATTTTAAATAATTGTACCCACATCATTAATTAAAGCGCGTACTCGTGGTCGCACATACGTACTGGATGTGTTAAAAGGCTATTATTAATATTTGTATGAGTTTATTTAGGTGGACAAACATGTATAATTACGTACATAATGCAAGTATTTTAATGAAAAATGTGCTAGTAAAATGAGAGAATTTCGTACAATAATTTTTATGCGTTTTTTCTCGAAAAGCGATTTCTCTTTTTGAGAATCGTAATAGTAAGTAATATGACGATCATAAATCTTAAGCATGTTTAATATCAGTGTAATTTCAATATTTAACTTATCATTATTGGATGTATTATCAAGCACATTGTATGTTATAAAGTTTAAGAACAATCAACATGCGAGCATAAATAACAGCATTGTTAAATTTCGTGGAGTTGAGTGCGCTCTAAATCCTTAGTTTTCTGCAAGATCGTATGTTCCGCGACGCATAGTATTTTCCTCGAAAGCAGAGACCCGTGGTACAACAATGGTCACAATATCTGTCCACTCCAACCCAATAACTCCAATTTATAAAACGTGGACGCAGGAGTTGGGCGTATAGCCATCATGGTCATTGGCTGCGTCTCAAGTCGATTTTTCCGAAAAGTAGACCGTAATCATAATCAATTTTTATTACGGAGACGAACTTGGCTGTTCCAGTTCGATCGCAACAGTAAATAAAATAAAGAAGCCGCGTAATTGACGAGGTCCGCAGATCGTTGTTATTTTGTCCAGCCTCGGGAATGCTTCATCAAACTGCAGCGGTAAATGTGCAGATTCAGGCAGGATATCGACACGATATAAAACTGAAGGCAGCATTACGGAAAACTGGCCGCGCTATGTCGCACAGATAAGAAACGAAACCAGAATCGGCCTTCCAGTATTTCGTGAGAATTGCGACATTTCTTCTTCCACCGGCGAGATGGAATTCACGAAGTTCTATCAATTTTTAAATCCACTATTCCTGTTTCGTTGCACTTACCGAGTGCACAAGATTGACCATTTTAACAGATTCGCACCCGGGAGCAAAAATCCTCGTCTTTACCCTAACCTAAAATAAGGCTTGCTCGGCGCGAATGTATTAAAGAAAATATGAAGAAATTATTGTCTAAAAATAGAGGGATTTTTTCAAATTTTTCTCAAATATAAAATTAACTTTGATAGCTTAGAGATATAACTAGACGAAGTAGTATTTTACAATAGTAAATATAACAGTAATTGTTTCTAATTTGATAGCAATGAGGAGATTGCAAAGATACTTCAAAACTAAAATCTGATTTAGAAATATACAATTAAAATATAAAATTAAGGTAATTTCTGTACAATGCACCGTCCGCTCCGCTCCTCTATATAATTTTACAACGAATTGTCTCTTGTTCCCATCTGATTCTTACTGACCGTGTTCGTAGTTAATCCGGCCTCCACCAATTACACGTTCCTCTGTCATTCGTTTCCAGTGTCGTCAACCTCTTAATCCCAGATTATAAACGCCATAACCATAAACACGGTCCCAGCCGGTGGATTTTTTCCTCGGCGAGCCGTTGACATCGCGTCAGTCCTCGGGATTTATGGAATCGTCGGTCGAGCCTTTTTCACCGGGTACATATACAGTTAGGTCTGTTATCGTACTAGGACAATCTGCTAGTTTTTAATGCCCCCCCCCATCGCGGCGCGTAGCTCTCGGGCTAATAATTCCGGGCATAGCAACGCGCAATCTTGTTTAATGGCGAGTCCGCATGCAGCGGCGATTTCTACTCGCCTCTGCGCCCTGCTTCGAAAGGATAAACCTGGTCACGTTTTTAATCACCGGCAAACAGTCGGCTCGAGCCCGGTATACAGCGCGCGGCGCGCGAACGACGTCTTTCGAAAGGCAGCGTCGATTTTTGTTTCGCAATCCGCGCGGCCGGGGAAGCCTCTCGACCCCGGAGAGCCAGCCTGCTGATATTTTTGCTAATTAACCCATCGGCTGTGTTCCGCGCGCCGGTCCGCCGATGTATCGACAGCCGGATCGACAAGAAAGCAAGCGTGAAACCTGCGCCGCACGCGCGTCGCTCGACGCTCGACGCGTTCTCTCTTCGGTAACACGGCTCTTTTCAATCACGATCCGCGCTGCTTTTTCCGCGTGAAACGAAGGAACGGTGTCGGCTCTCTGCATTTTTCTACCTACCGTCGGCTGTCCGTCGAAACAACCTAACGGCTCGTGCCGCGGCCAGGCATCGACGAATCGGAATTCGCGTAAAACGCGGTTACGAAACGCGCTGCGAATTACTTTCGAACGTTCGAACCGTTTTCGTTAGTCATACCGCGAGTTAACCGCCAGCAAAAACAATTTAGAGACCTTTCGGTATTGATGTTCGTATTACTTGAACAGAAGAAAACGTGTACGCGCAACGTACGACAGTGATAGTCGCTCGCTTTTGTTCGCCTCGCTTTGTTTCGGTGAGAGAAACATGCATGTAGCTTTCATTGCTTTTGTTGAAGACTTGTTCGGTATTAGGTATTAATGCATGCAGCGATTGAAACATTTGCGAGATACCGACGGTTTTAGTTTAAGTCTCGTGTAAGCAACAGCCATCTGTGTTATTAAGCGAACTGATCTCTATGTAAATATCAATCTCCATAAGTTAGATTGCGAGGATTAGTGTGAAAGGAGATAGCACATGTCTGAAGCGAAAGTTTTAACGTTTATCGTTACTGAAAAAATACGAATTTTGTTCTTTTAACCGTTGACTGTGTTTCACGAGTCTACTCGTCGTAGCTTGATAGTCGCGAAACGTATAGGTGTGCGCTTTAACCCTGTGCTCTCCAAGCCATTTTAACTGTAAATCTGAAATCATTTTTCTCGCTCATAGTATTTTTATTCTATGTAACAAAGTGCACTTTTATACACACGAAACTGATCCTTGCCACTCATACCAACAATTCCACTAATTAACAATCTTTTAAATCTAAACTTTATTCGTGTAAAAATTATCTATGAACATGATAGAACAATATTAATGGCAGACTTACCACTCGAGCGCAAAGGATTAAAAAAGACCATCATAGCTATCTGATTAAATAACTCAGTTTCAATAGAAATGAACTTAGGTCGTTTTAAAAACAAACTCAAATATTCATTTCTTCTAAATCGAAACAAAATTTAATACTTATGTTATTAAAGTGTAGGAAAGAAAATCTTTATTCCGAAATTTTCACCATGTTTGATTCTTTATAACCAGAATCTCCGACCAAAAATTGTGAAATCTGGTAGTCTCTTTGCTTACTGCAATACTGTTGCATCAGATTACGCAAAATTTCTAGTAACGATCACTTTTACAATCTGTCAAGACATCGTAAAAACACTGTACCTGATTTTATGGATGCGTCCAATTTTTTTACTATTTGGCTTCACCGCATTATACTATTCGTGTGATAAAATTCATGCAGCATAAAGGAACCAAGATTGCAAAATTTTATTAAACAAGAACCGAGTATAGTTTTATTTTTTAGTTCCGACCAGATGAAAGTAAGACAAAACAGTTTTATGTTTTCATAGATGATTTTCTTTCTCGAGCGTTGAATTTGAACGCGTTGCTTGTGCACAAAGATTTACAAATTACTTTATGTTCTTATTTCCGCCGGGTACGTTCTAGAGTATCGTTATTTCATTGCACTAGAGCTTTCCCTATACCTGAAGTCGTTCTTTCGTACCCATAGTCATAGCATTGTCCAGAAATGTGAAAGCGACGCGGCAGAAATATTGGAACATTCGTTTTTCAATCAACACACCGAGAATACCAGCAAATTATAAAACTGATAAATTATGCAATTTATAAATAAAACAAACGTTCTATGTACCAGTACGTGCGCAAAACAACCTCCGAAAATGATACGTCTGCCAGCGGACCCAATAATTATGATAAAGTTCCGTTTCATTACCCTGCGAAATAACATCTATCATAATGTAACCGTTTACCAGATGAACACACTTTCTTTGCATCGAAATTCTAACATGCGGCGAACTTCTTATCGTCGCTATATGTTCAGCCCGGTAATAAGATTATAGATAATGTAGCCGCGGGGCAACATTCTTGCGCTTACGTAACACGAGAAAGGTGCACAGAAACGTGTCTTTTTCTATTTTTTTTCCTGCTCGCTCGATTTCGAGTCCGACTCGTTCAGGTGTGAAATGCTAGCAGAGCTCGTGGAAAACGGATAGAAATCCCATCGATATTTAAGAGCAACGTCTCGATCGAGATCGAGATCGACGGTTCGATCGTGCTTCAAAGTTTTAATTGGCCGGCTTAATGGTCTACCGGACGATCCTATGGGCCCGGGGTTTGGAAGAAATGTTTCCCGAAGATTCATCGGGATTCGAAACATGTCGAATAATCGACGAGAATTGTCCGGCGAGATTACGGTTCGTTTGTCTCGCCGTGGAAACCATTCGTTTGTAATCCTGCGTGGGTGAACGCAGCCCCGTGCATCCAATACCGGGCCTGGTTGAGCGAAAAACGTTATTTCTGCGACACGGGTAGTTTCATCGCGACGTCATTATTGCTATTGAAACGTTATGCCGCAGCGTCGATCACCAACAATAATAATTGCAGCGGCGCAGTCATTAGCCCGCCACTTCAGTTACACGAAACGAAGTTACTCGACTGTGGGACGACCTTTAACCAAAGCACAGAGACTTTGTTTTCCGTAGTTGAATTATCTTTGCGAGAACCGTGCGCGTTTTGTTGGGACGACTTCGCGGCGTAGACTCGTTGCCATATTTCACTTGAAACGAGATATAACTGTTTGTCATTACAGGCATTTAACAACGAAACCAGGAATTTAGAACGTTCTCTTAGTGTTCCTCTTTGACGATGAATAAACAATTTTGGAGGAGTTCTATTAGGTCGACCGGAAAGTTCTGTCTGCGAAGTGATAGAATATAATCAATTTTTCGTACATTTGATAATATTTATTATACAATTTAATTTCGTTACCTATGACCTCTAGTCAGCGTGATGACAATTTGTAAATAACATTTCTGAAAAATAAATGTTTGAAATGAAACATTATCCGGCAGCACTTTCCGGTAGACCTGATATTTTTATGTGAAATATTACTGTAGTATGAAAAATGAACTATAATGTTGTCAGAAGCTAGTGGAAATCATGGTTTTCAACGTGTATTAATAGCATACGTGTACACGTGTTTCATTACGTGTCATAATGAGGACACGTGTACGCGTGGATTATTTCACGATTGTTTAAACGCACGTGCATTAATCACATGTATTTCGTTACACGTACGTGCATGCGTCATTTGTCATTGCGTAACTAATTTTCTCATAACGCAAGTTTATTTTCCAATCTGTATAGTATACATTGTATACGTGTTACTAAATGCATGCGAATTAATACACGTGCATTTAGATATATGTGAAATAATTCATGAGCACACGTGTTCTTATTATAATATACTAGAGTAGCTGTATACGAAGTTCACGTGACACATTTAAGTATACGTGAAATCTTTTTAGAGGTTAGGATATTTGCTGCGTATATTGCAATCATATTGTTTTAATTATTATCATCATGCTAAGATTTCGTAGAAAAATTGAAAGGACATCAAATTTAAAATATGCGAATAGTTCCAACAAATATACTAAAATGATTCTACTCATTATTAGAGTCGTATTCTCTTAAATTAGGGAAACGATATAACGTAGAAAAACGGAGAGGGCGTTTCAAATTTCCATTTTGTGCAAAATAATAGACTTCATACTTGAATCATCTATACAATAATAAACACGTTCGGCGCCGACAATCACCCACTACAATCGCAACATAGTTAACCCCTTGCACTATAATAAAGAGTCAGACTTGTGATAAAAATTGTATGAAAGCTCTACTAAATATGAATATTATTAATTTCTTCTACGTCGTAGCAAAAATAAATTCTTCTGTTATCAAAATATAGAAACGAAGGTAAATAAAAACAAGAAAATTGTTTGATCCTCCTAGGAAAATTATTAAGTACGAATAATCGTCACAGTATACAAGGGGCGATAGGGCAAGGGGTTAAAACGATTCAATTAATTAAAATAAAACTAGAAAGTTAATCTTTATCACAGGGAGTGGCATTGGAACTCATTTTATATTATACGTAAATATATTGTAATAAAAGTGAATTTTCAAAATTGGTCAGAAATTAGGGTCGCCCAATTCATATATTTGACTGACGTGTCGCTCATCGTATTAATAATGAAGAAAGCGAATGTAACGATGATTGAATGGAACAGCGTACAGAATCAATTAGTTCGATATCATTGTTGTGATTAGACGTGTTTACTCTTACTCCGCACTCGTGCGCCTCACAGTCAACGCCATATTTCAAACAGTTCAAGGAGTTATTTGACTATGTTTAAAGCGAACAAGAAAATTTGTAATGGGTGCACAGCACCCCCGTCTCAAAACCCGTGATATGCAAAAATTGTGGTACAACATCTCATCCAACATGTTTACACAGAACTTACGTCACCCATTAGCTGATGGTCAATTCATAGAATTCAATGCATCTCCATCGCGACATCATCCTCCGCCTCCACTAAATGCAATGGTGTCCCAAAACGATCTCCTCCAATGTGTCAGGGAAATCATAACGCCGGAATTTGCTAAATTTCGTGGAACGTACAACGAGGTCCTTGAACAAATTAACATCGCTGTTTCCCATCTGGCTAATGGAGTAACGGTTATCGAGCATTGCCTGAACTCAATAACGCATGTCAACGAGGAGGAGATTTTGTGTTAAATGAAAGAACGCGAGATATGTAATTATATAATGTAATTGTTTATAACGTTCAAGAAAATGAAACTACGTCTAACGAGTGAAATCACATGACCAGAAGGACAAAATCGCTTATCACTAACATACTTTCAAGCATACACCAAACGGAATATTCAAATATTAAAACACTCTAACTAGGAAACAAAAATGCTGGTATCAACAGATCAATAAAGGTCATTCTTCATTATCGTGAAGATGTGACATCAATCCTATGTCTTAGATACAGAATGACATGGCACCTAGGCAACGGAAACATTTTCAGAGACTGCGAACGGAACTGAACGAACTAAAAACCAGCGAACAAACGGATAAAACGATCAGATATACCAATGGTTTTCCCAAAATAGTAGACGTCGACTCTTTTCGCAATTCGAAGAAAAAACTTTTAATCAGGTAACTGTGGCGATATCTTTGCTAAGTGCCTAGCAGCGTGTGTCGCGATAATCAAGCGATAACAAAGATAGTTACGAATCTAGCTCAAATTATTTACAAATTTCATTTCGTCTTGACCTCTAAACATTTTACATATATTAAAATTTACGAATATAATTTAGTTTTCGCCAGAATTACAATTTATATATCAAATTATAACAAAATTTTACGCATGACGTATATAAACGTTATGACACAAAATTCTCAAACCCACTTAACTGGTTAAAGTATCTCCAAACGTTCGTGGACTAAGAACTAAGCTACCCGCATTGCATCAATGTGTTTACTTCAATTACTAAATATTGTACGATATAATTATTCTCACCTAAACATGGTTAAATAACACTATTTCTAAATCAGAACTCGGCCTAACATGCTATGATATCTACAGGTGTGATAGAAATATTATGACTAGCTCCTATAAACGAGGTGGTGGCGTCCTAATTGCAATACATGAATCTTTCAAAAGCCAACAAATCGTAACTGAAATAAACCACATCGAACAGCTTTACGCTAAATTTAAATCTCCCGATACTAGCCGCAACTGTTTATTTACCTCCGCAGCAGATGAGCGTCTATATATCGATCTCTGCCAACAGTAAATAATATAGTAAAGTCTCACCTCAAACGTTGAGGTGAAAGTTCCCGTTAAAGCAGTACGATCAAAAGATATATTTCACGTAGATCACTTTAAAACTAATTTAGAATTTCAAAATTGTATAACTAAAGCAACGAGAACAGCAAGTATACTCGGTATACAACTCGACTTCTTTGAAAATACACTGAACCGATTTACAAATACAGGAATACATACTAGCTATTAAAACACACTGTGTAATTTCTTTATGTTTTACTTTTTATATTATAATATCATTTTTTGTTATTTTTTCTATATACTATTTATAAAGTTACTCCGAACTATGTACATTAACTCCACGCAACACAAACAGGCCTTACTAACCCGTTAATGAATAATAATAATAATAACAAAGATGTGTAGTCGGAGACGGATTTCATACGATTGAGAGATTAATTCCTTTCTCCCTCGAAGAAATCGTAATGGAAAAATCACGGAAGCGTTTTCTAATCAGAGATTGCCTTAAAAACGACTGAAAGAGGTCTGCCGTGTCGTCTCGGGTCGGACTCGGTACTCCATTTAATTAAGTTTTAGCGCAGTTCTACGCGACAACCATGCCGTTTCAATTTCACAGAGATTGCACTCCTTTGTGAGACAGATGGTTGCTTAGAGAAACTGAACATGGTAACTTTCGTTCGGACAATTTGATCTTCGTGATAACTAAACGAGTATTCCTTTGCGTTTTCGGGTGACAAGCCGGCAATCGCGTATCGAAAGACTTCATTCACGGATTGTCCTCATAAGAGGCCACTTCGAATTACTAGCTCATTCAAACGGACTGCATGAATATCGAATTGCATTGATTTTATGCGGATTCGAGCCAGTAGTTGCGTTGCTGGTGAAGCATGAGCAAGAATTTGATTAATCTATTGAAGCAGATGCAGGTTGCAACGATATTGTTTAACGTAACTGTGTAACGCTAGTCGCTGACGCTGGAACTACTGAACTCTAAACGCGACTAATATTTTACAAGTTATTAAGTATTAATGCAATATGATTAAGTACATTGCGCGCACTTAATTGTCGAGCGTTTTGTATTGTAACACGCTTCAATAATAATATGTATTAAAAATATTTTCGTACAAACATTTCTATCATTGCATTGACTGTGAAAAAAGTTAAAAACCTGATTTTGTACTAGTTACATAAAATTAAGCAAACTATAGTTCAAGATTGGGCGCGATGCAACTAAGATGGTATTTGAAAGTTTACTTCCTATAAAATGTACCTTTAAATTAATCAATTAAATTATTAAGTTCTAATTATGAACCTAAATTACTATACTCGGTACACTTGAAACGTACAACACCTCAACGAGATTTTTTCGTGAAACAAATCATTTTTCGCGTTTCTTCATATTTTTACCACGTTTTATAAAAGTGTTGGTATTTTAGAATATCAACAAAATATTTAATAATTTTTAGAATTTCATCTTTACGTTTACCTTATGTAGAGATTTGATTCGGAAGAGTGGATTGTGGAAAAGAAATAAACAATATATTATATATCCATTAGTACAAACACGTTTCTAAAAACTTCGGAACACGCACAACAGCAACCTCACTCGGAGACGGACGCACAGAGAAGAAAGAAGTCGTCTCGGCAACGTGCAGAGGACGATCGCTCGGCGATTAAGAGATTAACTATAGGTAGATCTCTTCATCATGGTTGCCCAAAAGCCACATATCGCAACGCATGGGGGCTACGTGCTAACAATTCCAACACCTTATGATTCTTATTTGCGGCATTAACTGCGACGTAGCAGACAACTGTTTTTAAGCTACCTACCATAATAGAATTTTTCTACTATTATTATTATTCTGTGTTTCCACAATAGCTTAGTCCTTCCTTGCCAGTAGAATTCTTCTATACATTCGTTTACGGCATAGCGATTATTGGAATATTACGTATTACCCACAATACGATATTTGTGCATGGACAAAAACAAATCATTGTTCTTAGAAGCGATGGAAATTAAGATAGGAAAATATACACCTCGTATAAGTGCTTGGCCTTGTGAGGCACAAGCATAACAGTTTCGAATTACGAGGGGACCCGAGTTTTCTTTTCGGGGTTCCGGAAAGGCCACGGTCAGTCGTGGAAAAGCATCTGCATAGAAAAGAGCTTCCTCACGCACCGTAAAATAAAGTTTCTTTTATTTAAAACTACACCTTAGTTTAAATGTATTTAAACACCCATTTCCAATAGCGATATAACAGTAATTTTTTAAACTACGGTATGCGGTTAATTAAAAATTCCGTTTTGCGAATATATTATTTCTCGAAATAATTACAGAACGATCTTTAAATTATCACGCAGTAAAAGTAATCGGTCGTCTCCGCGGTATATGGTGTATTCGCTTACACCTGTTTCGGCCACTCGTGTCTAGTTTCTTAACACATTGTCATCCGCCTTTTTGTCAAGTTTTACTAATCTCATTGTCGAGGCCCGCTCGTCGGTTTATGGCGGTGACCGCGCGCTCGGGACGGTCGAAATCGGCTACGGTGTGGGCCTGTCACCCGCGCTTTCAGAAAATAGTAATTTCGGCCGGACTCGAGGCGCAGGGCTCATCTTAAGTGTTTTACCACTATTACCGGGCCATAAATCCATGGGTCCTCGGCAACGGACTTGGGAGAGTCGCGAAAATACGACGCGTTTGAAACAGCACGTAGCAAGCTGCAACGCAGATGTTGGGGAATTCCGGAGGCCCGTATTTCGGAACGGGACTTTTCTGGAAGCGTCCGTGGCACCCCCTCCTCGGTCCCAAACGTTGTCCGGAGGGAAGTCTATTTTCCTTGTGGAAAACTTGTGGATTGGGCGACTCTCCTCGGTGCCCACCCCCTAGTGGAGATGGTCGGGAGGCCCGCGGAACTATATTAACCCTTTCATTACGGGTGCCGTCTATAGGCGGCGTACGCGCGACGAGCCGTGGGTATGGGTGCCGACTATAGGCGGCGTACGTGCGACGACTCGTGGGTACGGGTGCCGACTATAGGTGGCGAACGCGCGACGGCCTATTTGTTGACTATATAAGTCGACGTATAATCAACTGTTGACTCTAATCGATGTGTTTTTCCTATAATACGATGTAATAGTTGTTATGTAGCTCTTAAAAGAGTGTACATACAAGTCAATCACAAAGTGGCGTTGAAAAACGTTAATCCGAATATCGAAGACTACTGACGAGCAAAGTGTACACTTCGCGGCGTGGTGACCCGTACAGGGGCGTCACTCCGGCGGCGCGGACTGCCGTAAGGAAAGGGTTAAGGGTGGAAGTCCCGGCCTCGTCTAGTTACTCGTTAGATAGTCGTTTTCGTTATAGTTAGTTCAAGTTCCCATACGTCAATTTGTTGGTGACGTACTGGGTTGTTGTTACATAAATACAGTTGTTAACAAACTTGTTGTCTATTTGTTTTCCTCCTGCTAGGGGAGGTGGTCCTTCGAGCTAGTAAATATTACAGTTGGTCGGCACAGGTCGTGCAAGTTCATCACAGTGCTTGAACAATCGAAAGATTAACCACGAGCCCAAACACTCATCGTTAGTTCTTATGAGTTTTCAATCCTGTCACTCCCTTCATGTATTTATTATAGTCCATTTCACTTTCAGCTTTTCTTATTGTGTAATCGTTTTTTTCCATCGTATTCGTCGAATTCATCAATTGAATGAATTCATCGTATTCATCAAATTGTCCAATTTATTCATCGAATTCATCGTATTCATCTAATTTTCCAATTTATTCATCGTGAATATTCATATCTTCCCCTTTATTCGCCATGGCAACAGGGCCCAAGTACTTATAAAAACAAAAAACTTTATGACGTGTGTAACTTATTGTTACTTAAACAAAACAACAGAACACCACGACATATTGAGCGGTACCATGCGCGTTACACCACTATGGTGTCACCAGACGACATAGTGTTAACTATGTATATTACTAACTATATTATTAACTATGAACTACCTGTCTCACTTTGAGCTACTTCGTTCTTCTGTTTCGACGTGCTTCAAGAAAATCGGTAGCTAACTCTCCATTTACGAGAGTATAGACAAAAAGCCTGATACAAATTGGTTCGCCAAACGGTGGTCTAAAGAAACGTGGAAGATTGCGATATCAGGAAATCTTTGTTAAGTTAGACCATTGAACTACAACACACGTTGTAGTTCATTTAAACGATAGGATCGCAAGTATTCTTGCGTTAAATTTTCGCGTTCAATCATTAACGTCATCTTAAAGTATGCGGTGTAGTTAAATATGTCATAATTGAACCAAAGCTGCTGTTCCTCATTAATTTTATATCACAGCATGTATCGTTCAATATCGGTTCTTTGACTAGCCGGTTTAATTGCAGTATGACGTAATCTAAAAATTGAACTGTTATCTTTAGTGCAGCTGTAATAGAAAGTAATCTTGTACGCGATCGATAAATGCTATTGCAAAAAGGTTCCTTCGCATCTGTGTATGTACTACGTTTTCGATGTCACCGTCAGCTCTTTAACGCCTTTAAACGATTTCGGATATTCGCTTGAGCGGGCAATGAATTTAAACGATTTCCACAGCGTCGCGCCGTTCGCCAGATTCGTCCGTGACAGAAGCTGACGACGAGCGCGAATACTCTGTCCGCAAGAAATAATTAGGCGGCGTCGGTCGTAAAATTTGATCGTTCTTCACGGCACCGAGAAAAATTACGATCCGCTTGCATTATCGGTTCCACCGAGAGCTCTTCGACCGATCTTTGTTATCGTCGTCGCCCGTTTTAAACGTATTTACTTTACCGCCATCAAAGCGAACATCAAATCTATCAACTCTTTAATACATCGGTATTAAAGTGATTCATTATATCGCTGGTAAGAACTTGAAATGCATTTTCAATCGAAAAAGACTTGAAATGAAACTAACAAGCGTGGCTATTAATAATAGCCAATCTTGGCTATTATTAATCGTCAGAACGTAATCTTGAAAGATAAATACAGAAATATGACTCAGCCGATAATTATCAGTGTTTTTAATTTCTTTAAACGTTACGAAATTAGAATTATGAAAAAATAATTCTTTACCTGATTTTGGTTTGATTAAAGAGGTTAATAATAGTGCAGCTGTGAAGATGGTTAAGCCTGTTTCTATGTTGAAATATTTGTTATATACTTCCTCGTAGAGATACAGATCTTTGTTGTTTCACGATTATCTCTTTTCGCTATTCAGTTTGCTAATGATATTGGTTTCTTTCGTGCTTCCATTGTATTAGTTAAAAGAATATTATGCAAGAGAAATTTTTCTTGAAAACAAAATATTATGCACATACGCATCAAATGTTTATAATAAGTAGACATGGTAAAATAAGTACAAAAACTGAAAAGAGATTATTACTTTTAGTGCCGACAATTGATCATTAAAATCCACGCATAGTTAAAACAATTTAATTAATTAAAGCGAAACTAGTAAGTTACTATTTATCATGGTGGTAGCATTAGAACTCTTTCGCATCCGAAATATTCTAGTCAAATTCAGTTTGTTCAAATATATTGCAATAGAAATGAAATTTAAAATTGGTGAGAAATTAGTGTCATCCATATTTGGGTGTCGCGGCACTGAACGTGTTAAGAAAGTCGATATATTATTCTGAGAAATTTTTAAAGGAAGAAATAAATTAGTGTTCGTCTCTTGTTCCTTGCAATTTATGCAAGAAGTGTGTACTTTGCATGACAATCAAAAATCCACAAAGGACGGCTGGAAAAAATACAGATTTGCACAAGGTCCACGATACACACTCTGGTATATATTTTATTCTAAAAAGTGAGAACTATGCAAGAATATCCAAAGAGAAACACTTAGAAAATTTGTTCAAAACTGACTTGTCCAATTCGGTGAAAACGGTGACATAATAAATCTCGGGATTCCGAATAGCTTAGCTTCCTTGGGAGACTCCGACGTCCGGTGCATTCCACCAAAATAACTATTTTCTCATCGGACTCGATAACAACGGAAGTGTAACAAGCCGTTCTCCGGTATTTTTAACAGGCACTTCCGGTTGCCTCGCGAGTCTAAAAAGGTTGCCACGGGCGGTCTGCTTGAATCGCAATCAGAATCTCGTAATTAAAACGTTGCAGCGGCTCTCGAACGCCGGCGAATCCTCTCGGCGGCAATTAAAGCGAAGGACCTCGGGAATTTTCGTCGGTGTCGCCTGCCGAACTGCCGGCACGGGGTTAGCGTTACGCAAGGTCTGACTAAGCCGGGGTTTTACTACTCGCGCTTACGCGACCTCTTTCGCCCTCGGGCGAACTTCCTCGTCGGTTAATCTTCGCCTGAAATATGAATATTTCAGTCCATTTACTCGTTCTTATTGTATCCATTAATTCCGGCGACAGTGGCGGCCCCGACTTCCGATAAATCATCGCGAACTTTCTTGGATCCGTTCCCCGGTGTCGTGGGCCCTTATCAGCGTTATCACTCGCCGCACCTCGAAATCGACGTCGCTCTGCTCGACTTTTACTTTGCACTTACGCTGACATTGTAACCCACGGTGGGATAAATGACCATTCCGAGTGTCGGAAAAAGAATATATCTTTTATAGATTCTTTTTTCGAAATGTTTATTAACCCTTTACACTCGAAGTCATTTTATCTATAAATCTGAAATAATTTTCCTAGTTTATGGTATTTCTAATCTATGTAACAACAGTTTCACTACTTAACAATTTTTTAAACTTCGTTGGTGTAAGAATTATCTTGGAACGTGATAGAAGAATTTTAGTGGTGTCTCAGAGTCATTCGAGTGTAAAGGGTTAACACATGTCAACTGTAACAGTGCCGACAATCAGCCACTAAAATCCTCACATAATTAAAGCAATGTAATTAATTAAGGGGATACTAGTAAATTAACATTTATCATAGGAAGTGGCATTAGAATCTTTACACATCTGAAACATTCTAGTCAAGTTCAGTTTATTGAAATATATTGCAATAGAAATGAATTTTCAGAATTGGTTCGAAATTAGTGTCATCCGTATTTGACTGACGCGGCGCTCAACGTGTTAATAACCAGACTCTGGATCTTCGTTTAAAATAAAATCATCGTTCGTATAGAACAAAAGTTAGATAAAAACGTATATTAATCCTTTTAATATTTTTAATGTATTAAAATTTATCGACTTTGATACTTTTTAATAATTTCAATGTATTGATGTCTTCACTGTTCTGCACTTCGCTTACTCATTTTTGTTACAAATTTATAAATCTCGCGATTTATTAATGACACATAAAGTGAAATCATACGTTAAAAATCCACTATGCAAAAAATTCAGTGACCACCGCTATTTTTAAACTTCTTTGCATCTTTTATGTTAGCATACCAGGATATTCATAAATCATGTACTAGTTTCAACTATATAGAACAGACTTTTATAAAATGTGCTATATAAGTGAGTTTTCAAATTTTTGTAAAATCGTTAGATCATATTGGTTGTATATTACAATTGGCCATTTCTCCTTCATTTCAGTATTAAATAAAATATAGAATTGTATATTTACCCAAATATCGTTGTACGTATATTTTATAATAGTATAATAGTATAATAGTATATGTATAATAGTATAATATATACATATAGTTTGTACCCACATAGTTTATATAATGCAGTATAAATAATATAGAATTCATATTCATATAGTTCACATGGTATAATATAAATGACATTAGTGTGTATTCTTATAGTTTACATAGTACAACTTAAACTACATATAATCTGTTTTTATATAATGTATATTCATATTATATAGACTACATATAGTTTATGTTCATACAGTTTATATAGAATTATATAAACTACATACACTTTCTATTCATACAATTTATATAGTATAATGCAAACGACATATATTTTCTATACATTCAGCTTATATAGTATAACATATAAATTTGCTTTATTTTCAGACTGTGTATATTATTATAAATAGTATATATAGTACACATAATATAATATAAACTACATATATTTTCCATTCATACAGTTTACAAAATACAATATAAATTACACATAACTTGTATTCGCATAGTTTACGTGCGCAGAGTTTATTAAACAATCCCATCTCTGTAGAAACATTATTTCACTACCTAAAACAATAACTTCACTCTTTGTGAGTAGGATGAAGCAATGTACGATTATTTCGCACGTAGAATGGTGATTCGTCCAAGCGTGGGCCGGTCGCGTGCGGCCCATGGAAAAAGATAGGCTACATAGAATCGCATTAATTATTTTTAAGCCGCTCCTGACAAGCCGAGTTAATTAAAGACGCGACCTTAACTCGGACCTTGGGAGCTCGCGCCTTGATGTAACGAAGCTAGGCGTATCGCGCGGATTACCGGTCGTATCTTTAGCCGGAAGTATCCGGACCTCCTTTGTCGTTTATTCTGGCTGATCGAACGACTGATGGGTTTCGAGCAGCTAATCCGATCGAACGCGAGCGCGCGCGCGCGCGCCAATCAACCCTTTCGGCACTACTATCGGCATTAGCGTGTCGGCATTATTGTCGACTGCCCAGCGATCGATAGTTAATCAATGCGACAACTGGCTAGATCTCGGGAGTATAACTTTTTCACACAATGGCTGCTTTCATCCCTTCCACGAACCACGTTGCGGTCATTTGGGAGGGTTTGGCGTGATGCATGCTCTTCGATGTTCGTTTCACTTTTCCAACTTGTTTACGATCTAATGTAAAGATTGCACCATTGGTATCTAGGAGAAAAGTTGCGGAGGATTTATTGGGTTCGCGTGGTCACCAGACTGCAGATTTAATGCATTTATGACGAAATACAGTGACATTATAATGCGTACTATTTATAACTTGTTAAAGCTATATAAAACGTGAAAATATGTTTATGCAGTTATTTTTCTTTGCAACTGGTGCAAAACATTTTATTTATAACATCTGTAGTCTAATAATGTGTAATTGGAGTAACGCGACAATTTACGCGCAGGGATCACATTTAAATTGGAATTACGGAGAAATAAGATTGCGCCAACGAAATTTTGATTCTTTACAAACGAAATTAAGGTTTATGAAGTTGTTTAATACATTTATTTTCTGTTACTCCGTTTCTGATGCGTTTTAACTAGTTACCATCGAGAAAGCTCGCTCAATTGATGAACGAGGTTTTTAATATAATGTTGTTAATAATAATCAATTAACCATTAAAGCTAAATGACATTAAGCTGGACCCTTGCAAAGTTCTCTTTGATATCGACGACCGTAATCCGAAAGGTGTTTCAAACATACACCATGGAGAATTGAATATTCCTCAAATTATTTCGAACTGAATGCCCCTGTAAATATACATAATTTCGCAATAGACGTAATATTGTAAAGTACTGTTCTTTCAATTTTTAAGAGGAGAATGAGCCGAGAAACAGAAAATATTTACGTGCCGTGTTTTTTTAAATATAAAATGCCGAATAATCCAGCGGCTTTTAGCGACGCGTCACAGTGACACAGTATTACGGGCAGTGATTTATTACTGCTTAGCATTTAACCTCGTTAAACAGTTTGCGGCGAACTAATTGCTTCTCACTGGTGTCGATCAATAGTTCTCATAATTTTCGTGAAAGCTTTGATCGTTGCGAACAGGCGTACGTTGGTGGCGCGGCATCGAAAGTGCGACAGTAATCGATAGCTAACAATTCCGAGCGGTAGTTCGACACTGAGTTTAGAACTTTTGCGCCCATATAAAGGATGACTTCCACCCACGTTGATCGAATTTCCCACGTGGAAGGTGATCGTATAGTTTCGCGAAAGTTTTTAATATGACACACGATCCTTGTTATTGGTATAAACTTTTGGATTTATTACGAACGCAGCGTAATAATTATTTCGGAGATACGCGGCAGGCTTCTGTAACGTATCATTTTACCAATCATTTTCAATCCACACAGTTTTTTCGTGAAACATTTGAAAATGTTTCGTGGAACATTTTAATTATTTACGAAACTACGTATTTAAACCAATTAAAATAATTTGTATAAATAACATGGCACTGTTCTAAATGCGATACCTAGGCTGTGCATTTTATACACTTCAGAACAAAATGAATAGATTGGATGTAATTACATTAGAGGAATTTCAATCTGTTATAATCAATTGTGTAGAAATTAGGTATTTATTAGATATAAATAATAGACTGTGTAAACGAATTTAATTTAATAACTAGACTGTTGATTTTATACGTTTGCGATCAAAATTAATCGATCAGATATAGAACTGTAAAATCGTTGGAAGTATTTGAGGATATTGTTACATTATTCTGAATTTATTATAATTATTAAAAAACGTGAGAGATTTTTTATAACTTACGCTATATGAAATGTTTAGATCATTTTTATTTTGCACAAAAATTCGCGATCTAGTAATAACAAATGAAAATCGTATAGTTTCATACGATGCCTACTTTATATTACAGATTTTATTTCTTCTAAGCTATATATACCTCATGTAATACTGAAATACACGTATATTATTAAAAAGACCTCGCATTGACCAAGTTTCTCGTTTCTGTTTCAGGTGAGTACCTTTTCCATCGACACGCGATTCCGCCGTTCTCCAGGGTCCCCGAATGGCCCAGTAAGTACTCGATTTATTCCCGCGCGACACACAGGGATCATTAGCAAAAGGAAGAAAAGAGGGCTTGACCAGGTGACACTTTCGATTCTCATTAACTATAACGAAGCGGCACTCGAACAAGATTCGATGTCGCTCATTACCGTGGGAATACGCGTGTGTGTTTTTCGTTCGATCGACACCCGTAAAGCAGCGCGAGCGATTGACGGCAGGAGTCGTATTTCGAGGCTAACGAAGTTAATGAAGGTGGGATGGCCACGCCCACGGCTGCGAATCGATGATGCCCACGGCCGATTCGATTCGATTCGATTCGATTCGATCCGATTCGAATAGGTTGAAATCCGGGCCGGCCGATTTCGATGCCGGAAACAAGCGCGTGCCCTAATGACCGGGCCACCGTGCGCGTTCGATTTCCTCGAATGCCTAGAAGCGGTCGCGTAATCCAATCTTGTTACGCGCGTGAATCTTTGTTCCCGGCAGCGAGGCACGAAATGATCGATACTCGGAATTCCGATCGAGCCGTCGCGTCGGATTACTAAATTAGAGACTTCCGTCTCGGCGCCGAGAGACGGCGGAATCTTTTCCGAAGCCGGCGATTCGGAACGGAAACGATTCTGACACTGAATTTCGGAGCCCGTGACCCGTCGCGATGGAATTTCAATTAACTCGGCTATCACGCAACCGGCTAATGTTATTCGCGTGTCAGCGAATAATAATAAACGTCCGTTTCCAGCAATATTGGACCCGATGAAATTCCCAGCCTCGAAATCTCTGCCGAACGGCGGATTCTAAATCGGCCAACGAGATTATCGAATTATTTAATCCTCGCTGTCGTAATTAAGGGTGCGGGTGACATCTGTCGCGCAACTGAAATAGTGCCGTTTTTATGATCTGGAAATGCGAATATCGAGACGAACGCCAGACGCGAATATTTCGGGCGATGCGCGCTGCGTGAAAATAAATGCGCGCGCGCGCAATCGAGGAGTAATTAACGCGCGGCCGGAAGTAAAAAGAATCTTGATGGGAATACTGATGAAAATACAATGAGAACGTATTTAGAGAAACAATAGTCGGCTATTATTAGACTCATAGATACGAGTGCGAAGAAGTGGCACATGCTTCTCGCGTGTCTCGCGTGGGATGTCAAATGTTTGTAATTAGATAAATGTTGCATCGAGTAATTGATGGTTGGTGTTGGTAATTTCTGTATTTCTGCCGTGAATGGTAAAATAGCATTTTATTTGTATATTTCGATCTGTTTCCTTTTCTGATGCATAATCACAGTTTCGAAGTTGCAAAATTGTAACGAGTAAAGCCGCTTATTGACTCGTAGATTATCTTTGCGGTCGCATCCTGTTACATCGATTAGCGGCATGACTCGAACCTCGACGTGCGAGGAACTTACTCGTTGAACGTCGTAAAACAAATTTTACAATCGTAACATTACGATCTGTCAAGCACTTTTTTCCGCTCTTACGTTGCGACATCTGACGCAATCGATTATACATGGCTGTCGCATACGCGTCACGCAATACAATCGCGCGTGGTTGGTCCCACCGTTGTATGTTGAACGCATTGAATTTCAAAAACAAAGCGCGGGAAATGTTCGTGCATTTTAGTTCTAAAACTGTCGTGCAACGGATGTGTGCATCAGAGATTTACGTTTAGTAAATCCTTTCACGGACATTCTGGCCTTTCCGACCAGTCTGTCGATTTAATGGCATTCTCGAATATATCGCGGCACTACGCGATTCCACGCAGCAATCGCTTTAACACGGTGACTGAGATCTTGAAAAAAAAATCGCAAGACCAGCAACGAATTGTAGAGCCTGCAAATTAATTGTAAAACGTCTACGAAAATCGTGAAACATTTAAAGAAGAAATATAACACCGATATGCAAAATTGCTACAAGTCGTACAAAAATTACAGAATCTCCGGAAAAGATTTTTAACACCTTAGAAAACACCTTTACACCTTGAATAACCTTAACGCCAATAAATCTATGAAAAAAAGTTATAAAGTACAATGCAAAAACATTATAGGATCTACAAAAACATTACAGGGTCTGTAATAAAAGTTTTAAAAAAATCTGCTTATGAGATAGTTTTGGAATTTCTGGGGAATTATGGGATCCATAAAAAAGTAGAAACTTTTTCATAACAACAGGCTTTTATGAAAAGCTTTTGACACTATGTTTCACCA
This sequence comes from Augochlora pura, assembly GCF_028453695.1. Lineage (NCBI taxonomy): Eukaryota > Metazoa > Arthropoda > Insecta > Hymenoptera > Halictidae > Augochlora > Augochlora pura. The sequence goes on along the minus strand of NC_135781.1, from coordinate 15,890,339 downwards.
TTGTGTCCCGGAATTGTTAGAAGAGAGTGCTGCCAACAAAAGTGTTTCGGGCTTGGAAATGCTGTGGTACAATTCTGCTGGAGCGAATCGTCGATCAATCCATATTTATTGCGCGCGATTGATGTATGTATAATACAGCTCTCCTCGGCACGGTATGGAAAGAAGGTACATATTGGGTGCAGAAGTTTTTCTTCTTGCGCGTGGATTCTTCAGGAGTCAAGTCGCCAGTTTCGCGTATCGAGTATATGGCATTGTAAAGACAGTTAAGTCCCAGTTGAGTTACCGTTCTGAATGGACTCGGTGACATTTCGCGTTCCTCGGAATTTCTCCTGGAATCGAGGCTCGGAAATCAAAACTCGCCATCTTGCGAACTCTTTTTTATAACCCGGCACAGGATTATGCAATTCTCTCGCGAATTATGCCAACATTTTTATGGTAGAATTTAATTAAAATTATTAATCGTCTATTTAAATTAGACGATATTTGTTGTTTAAGGTTGACTTGTTGTGTTATATGTATATGAGCCGTTCTGCTCTATTACCTTCTTCAAAATATTCATCAAGGTGCGTTTTTATTTCGCTTTCAGATTTATAATATTTATCAGGGAGAGAACTTTTTAACTGTGGCGATCTCTTTGCAAAGGCGCCCACCAGTGTGTGTTGCGATAATCAAGCGATGACGAGGGAAATTACGAATCCAACTGGAATTATTTATAATTTTCATTTGTTTGTTTCATTTCGTCTTGACCTCTAAACATTTTAGACATACTAAAATTTACGAATATAATTTAGTTTTCGCCAAAAGTACAATTTAAATATCAAATTGTAACCAAATTTTACGCATGACGGATGTAATCGTCATGACACAAAATTCTGCCACATCTCCATGACGGATATAGTCGTCAAATACAATTAACTGATTAATGAGAGGAACGAATAATAATTGGATGGGACAAGGTCTGAGAATTACGAAGGATGACGTAGAACGTCCCAATCAAACTATAAGAGTTTCTGTCTTGCGGCCAACGCAACATAAGGTCTTGTATTGTTGCGATGAAATGCGACACCTCGTCGCTTCGCCAATTCTGCCTGTTTTTCGGCTATGGCGGCTTTCAATTTATCGAGTTGATTGCAATATTTGGCAGAATTGATCGTTTCGCCTTGTGGAAAGAGTCAGTAGTACACTACACCTTTCCAGTCCCATCAAATGTACGAAAGAACTTTCTTCAGACGAAGCCCTGGCTTCGCAACAGTCGATGGGCGATTTTCCTTAGACCAAGTGCGTTTTCGATGCACATTTTTATATAAAATTCAAGTCTGATCTCCAGTAACAAGTCTCTTTAAAAAAGAATTTTTTCATGTCGTAGATCAAGCAAATTGCACGTAGAGACGCGCTTCACAAGATCAGTTGATCTCCGTCAATTGGTTTGGAATCCAAACTTCATACCGATGTATATATCCCATATCGATTAAGTAATTATGTACTAATTATTGTGTATTAATGGGAATGTTAGTGGCATTCACTATCTCGCGCACACTATATCGCGGATTTTCATCGAGCATACTGTCGAGATCATACATAGCGTGGCGCGGAAAAAACTTATGGAACACCCTCATAATTATGAATACTGTATTTTATAAATATTTTTATACTGTAAGCGTATAAAATTTCTTCGTGATTTAGATTACTGCGTTATTACTATTACTATTACGTCAACTGTTTCTCCTGAGTTGGATCGTGCCTGCGATCCATTTGCAAGTAGTCCAAGATCTCAAAGTTCGAACACTGTACTCAATCAACAATTTGATATTTTATAGCAAGTTCCTTAACGAGAGAAATTCTTTGCAACTTCATTTCCATTTAATCTTATCTTTATTCAGCGAAAAGACTACTCCAATTACTTGGCTCGAATCTTATCTAGATCTCAAACTTTCCTTGCTTGACCAAACCAATAGAATATTCACAGCGTCGGAACTCTTAATCAAGTGAATCTTTTGTAATCTAATATTTATTAAGTATGATTCATCGTTTACGAATCTTGATTAAACGTTTCGATTTCATTTAACACTTGGCATTGAACCAAAAGATATACAATCAATACATCCTTCAAATTGTTAACCATCTATAGCGAAATGTAACTTTGAAATCGTGACGCGACAAAAGTATTTTGATCGTAATTTCACTTCCCATAACAGAGTAGATTAAATTTTCTTTTAACCCTTTGCACTCGACTGGTGACTCTGAGGCACCACTTAAATTATTCCGTCACCTTCTAAAATAATGTTTATAGCAACAAAGTTTAATTTTAGAAAAATTGTTGGACATGAAACTGTTGGTATGAATAACAAGAGTTCATTTGGTATATATAAAATACACTTGGTCGCTTAAAATGGAAATACTGTACAGCAAAAAAATTATTTCAGATTTACAGTTAAAATGGCTTCGAGTGCAAAGGGTTAAATTCTGAATTTATTATCAATTTACAGTTCGAGATTAATATTTGCTGGCCACGAGTTATATAAATTTTCTGTGACTACGTAAAAATTTCGAAGCATAGCGAGTTAAGGACATTTAGCACGCTGAGTATCGTCATTGGGAACACATATAGAAAATATTAATTTTTGAAAATAAATCCTTGCTATAATACACTTATAATACTAATACAGAGCAGACTAAAATGTACAAAAATGTATAGGATACAAGAGAATTAAAACACCAAAAATTTTAATTTTCTAATGCCAGTTTCAGCGATAAAATCCTTCGATTTTCTGTGTAATTTTCCAAATAATTTTCATCTATTGGCGTGTTAGAAGCATCGTTCATCCATACTTGCTCAACTATTTCGTCTGAATAACACGATTGGAGCAGACTGAAACTATTTGCAGCTTGTTAAACGTAAACCTCCCTGAATAATCTTCGAAGAAATCGCTCATAGTAAATAACTGCAGCTCGACGTCGTTCGGCTCGATTTAATGGAATCTGAAAATACGATTCAAGGGGAGCTGACGAGTCGCGGCGAAGATCTCTATTTCGCGATGGCTGGCAATGAAGGCTCCTCTGTCTGCAGTGTTTAGAGCAGTTAGAGACTCTCCGATAGCCTGGGAACGCAGCAGGAGATTTCCACGACGGAGCCGTCGACGCGATTAAAGTTCCGGACGCCCGGAAGAAAATCGCAGACGAGCGAGAGACGTCGTTGTCGTCGTCGTCGCCGCCGCCGCCGTCTGGGGGGATTAAATATTCATATCTCTGTGTCGGCTGTCGCCAAGGCCCGTCACCGGTGTAAAGACGCGTTTTCGAGTTCTCCGCGAAGGTTGCATCGAGAGGTCCCTGATACTTGTTCGCGGACACTATAACCGCCACGGTTAATTTTGGTATCGGTTAATGGCAAATCGCTTCCCAGTGCTTGCCAAATTGCGTTGCCGCGTGCGTGCGCGACACGTAATCTGATTTATAGATCAGATTGGGCGAGGCGGCACTCGACCGGCCGAGATCAATACCATTCTCCGCGTCCCCGTTTCGCAAAGGTTCCCTCTAAGATCACGGGATTTCTTGGGCACCCTAAATATCGGGGATCCAAGGGCCTCGTGGCTGGAGTAAACAACTGTATCTGGTCTCGTGAAATATTGCGAGCTTAACTTGATGTGCTGCCTTGATCAACGATCTCCATTTCGTTTACTTATTCGTGCGCGGGTTTACCTGAAAGAATCGTCGTCGCTCGGGACAGCAGCATTATGAGGATTGATCATCTGGCAAGGTCGACAGCGCGAATTTCGGGTTCCTTAATCTACGAGATTACTTCTTCGTTATCGTTTCGTGAACGCTTTTTAAACCGTCGATTAGAGTTATCGATGTGCATAAAGCATAAAGTTAACGGCAGAGATCGTTCTATAATTCTGGTGTTTGTTAATCTTTTAATACAAGGAGACGTGTATTTAGTGGGTTGTCGAGTTTACATTGACTTAGAAAAATCATTTTAATATCTGAAAATTAGCGATTTTTTTATTCAGGGAGATTCAGTCATACCAATTATTTAAGCAAACGTAATTCATTACATCAACGGACGTAAATTAATCGTAAAATATTAATCACAAACAATCACATATGTCACTTTCACGGCAAGAGAGTGAAGGAGCAAAACAGTGGGGGGCAAAATTGAGTCAAAACTTTTAAAATGGAATAACTTATTATAAAAGATATAAAATAACTGTAGAAAAATAATTATAAAAAAAGTATTTTTCATACAGTGACCCAATTCATCTAACATTTACAGAAAAATAAAAATTATATAGACTGGATTTTTAAAAAGTTATACCGTTTTAACGCTTTGACAATTGCGCCAAGAACCTAAAACATTTTATAAAATCACAATATTTTATTTAATTAATAGCAGCATTTGTTTTAATATTCGTATAGCGTGAAAATTCTAACGAAATTAAGAAATTACAATGTTGAGTATCATAAAAATTTCTCCATTCGGTCATAAAGCGACTTAGATTAATACAGGAAATCTCCTTCAATTCCGCTCGTCACTGTATATATTTATTTAAGAAGTTATTATTCATCTTCTCTTATGTAATTTTCTTGTCATACGGTTTCAGATTCATTAATCAACACCCTGAAGCAGGTAACTGGCATTATACTATCCAGTTATGCAACCGCTCGTGTTTTAATCGATCAATATGAAAAGTCTACGGCTCATTGACAACGAAAATTGCAAGATTGCTATCATCAGAATTGATAGCTTTAATTACTTTTCGATGCTTAAACGCGAGAGGAGCGAGAAGTTTGCAACTTTCTCTAAATAGATTGCGAAGATTATTCCGAATGGCGGTGGGATTAGCTTAATTGGAGCAGTACTTCAATTTTGAGTAGTATTTAATTAAAATGGAAATGGAGAGGATTAGTTCAATCGGAAGAGTGTTTAATTAGAACGAGAACAGGACGTTCCCTGTCGGAGTCCAGCGATTTTTCTTTCGTCTTGAAAGTTTCGTCGGGAATTCGAGATCGATAGGTTGTACACCGTTCATTGTCATTGCCATTGATTACTGGCTCGGCGTCGGTCTCGAAGGATGTACGGCATTGATACGCTTTACAGGCCCCCTAGGAGCAGTAGAGAATACAATTTGCAACGGCGTTGTTGCGAGCCAGCGCAGGTAGTCGATAATCGTCACGAGCATTGCGCATCGGGTCCGTTATTGCAGGTCCTGAAAGTCATAAACTGGTTCCTCGGACAGCCGTGCAGTGCATGTTACTAAACTGCCAATGTCGAAATCTAGGAACGATACGCATCAAGGTCAGCCAACCATAGTTCAACGAAACGTCGCCGTCTAATAATAGACACTCGAATATTCAATAATTCCGTACAATTGCGCTGCAATTTGTATGCACGCATAAGAGATGTAAAGGTCGTGGACAGAGCAAGATGCATTAGACAATGAAATTCAACGCTGGTCGATGCGGGTCTTCGATGATAACCTAACAGGCGATATGAATTTTAAATTGAACGATAGACGTTTCTATCTTTTATGCAGAAATTCAAAGTTTAAATTGCATTGAAGATAATGCTTATATTTTTCTCGGCAGTTTAATAACGACGATTGCAAAAGAAGATATTAATTACGACCAATTTCCTTCTTCATAAAAGTATGCAAGAGGTCGGATCATTGTTTGCATCGTGCGTAGGTTGGAGATCATCGCGGAGTAGAAAAGTAGTATTAGCATTGCAATTAGGCTCTGTATGGGTAACTATTTATCGAACGAGCAAATTTCCGTTTGTGCAATGTTACGTCACTGTCCTGGAAGGAAAAATTACAGAAACGTGCGACGTGCAAATTATAGCCAGCTCGGCCATAGGGGAATTAAAGAGCCAGGCAGTTTCGAAACGATCGATCTTGACTTCCGGGTCAGGAGGTGGGGTACTCGAGGACTGCACAGTAGAAGCAATGCAGTTGAAGACAGGCGTAGGTCAACCCTTATTTCGTTTGACGCCGGGAAAATTCCAATCGTCGCGCGTTATTTTCTGTTCAGCGCTTTACGGTTTCCGTTGAACCAACCGCTATCGATCGCCTCCCGAAGTAATCGTCCGTCAATCGCGATCTCTCCTGTCCCGTCTCTCCTTCGTGAATCTAATTTTCTATTTTCTTTCTCAAATGAAAGTGTTGTTAACTGGCTATCGAGTTTCGACTCGCTGTAGCGAAAATCCATTAAGAGTCCCGTATGCTGGACACGCGGGAGCCGGATCTCGTGATTAAATATCAAACGCGTTTGCTTGTATGCGGACAGAAGCTTGATGGACACTCGGTTTTTTATCTTAATGGTTTGTTGACTTCCGCGAATCGTTCGTTAATCCCCGTCCACTCGCGCCTCCGTGCCGATGATGGCTTGTCGCGCGTATTACACGACAAAGAGGCTATTGCTATCGCTATCGTTCCACAATAAAGCGGCGGTCCCCCGTTTATCGCTGACATTTTTCGTTCTCATTATTTCTCACAGAGGAAGTGGGCCAAACCTGTCGTCGTCCTCTATCGTTCACGAAGTAACAGCTCCAGAGCGGCGATTCGTTTAACGTTTCAAAGATTTTTCGTTCGTTTCCATCTGTCAGGAGTTTGCTTTAATTCGGGCCGACGCGCGGCGCGAGCGAAAGAAACGCAATTATGGTCCCGTTTGTTTCCCGACCTTTCTGAACAATTTTAATTCGATGCTAGAATGTTCCCAGCCTACGCTCCCTCCATTTTCACCTGCGTATGGACGACCGACTGGCAGCTCCCATTTTAGCACGAACATTATTTTTACCATTTGTTCGCAGCTTCTATCGCGGCACTTGTTCGAATATTTATTTTCGGAATTTTCAATGTTTAATGTTTCGCTACGGTTTCGCTTTGTTTTCATTCAATTTCTCTCGCTGCAAAAGTCAAAACGTTCATTTAAACACGTTGATTTCTTTACCGTTTGTGCAAAAGTTATTTTCCGTTGTATTAACTCTTTGCGCTCGAAGCTGTTCTAAATAATAATTACATTTTTAACCATTTTTAAACTATAAACCATTGTAACGGTGATAAACATTAATATAATACAATACAATTCAATATAATATAATATGATATAATATATTATAATATAATGTAATATAATATAATACAATATTATAGATTATAATATAATGTAATGTAATATAATATAATACAATATTATACATTATAATGCGACACAATCAATACAATTCAGTAGAATTCAGTACACTGTGATGCAATATCATTCAATATAGTATAATATAATAATATATAATATTGTGTTATATTATAATACAAAATAAAACAGTGTAAAAGTTGGCGCAGAGATGCTCCCGGAATGCTAAAAATGAAATATGCGCTGCAGCGTGTTGGATATTTTAGCAGTTGGTTGTTAGCTGTTTGCTCGAAAAGTTTCAGACTTCTCTTCGCCCTTCCGTGATGTAACCCTATAAATTCATCGATCTTCGCCTACAGTTGTTGTCTCGAGAAAATCTGACACGTTGAGGAACACGATAAACCCTGCGTTCCCACAGGAATTGTATATCTTTTATGTTCCGCGGCGTTCGATGAGCCACGAAAGGAAGCAGCGAAATAAGCTAAAGTTTCCTGCAACGCTGCAACGTCATTCTGTTCGCCGAGAACAGAAAGTCATATTGCTCCTCGGCCGGTTCTTCCGCTTCTGTCCACCACGTCTAACGAATTCGGAATTACCTTCTTTCTGGCCGCCTCATCCGGGAAACAATCGAGATAGACAACCTGTCCGATATCCTCGACTACTTTTCAAGTGGCTCCGCAAGCGATAACGCCATTGTGTTTCTGTGTTATTCATCGAACTGCTACTATCTGGCAGCGGTCAGCTATCTGTCAACGTTCTTTATTGTTTTATGAAAATTAGACGTTTTCTAATGCTGTAGAATTTCAGCAAAACTCTTTTGCATAGAGTGCTTTCAATTTTTACTGCGTTTATTCCAAAGTAACATCGTGTTCCGAGATTTTATATTGTATTTTATATTCTTTATTTATTTACTTTTAAATGAAAAACTGAACTTTAAAACTATATAGTTTTTGATAATATTATTAACTTCTGATATAACTAAATTTAGAATAATGACAAACTCATCGTTAAGTTAATTTATAATAATTTTATCATTTAGTTTTCCTATTTTTTCTAAATATTTTTATTTATTACATTTTAACACATTTGTATCGGGCTATTTTCCCTTAAATTTTCATATAAAGCGGGCTGTTTTAGCAATGTAACACTTCTTGCAAAACGATGCGAATATGTTAAGACGGAAATACAAATTTTCAAAAATGTCACTTATGCCACGTTGATTCCAAACCACTCGACTATTACTTTTTATTCAGTCCACCTACGTTATCCTGACGAACTGGACCACTGACTCTTGTGAAACCCACGGTCCTCTAATTCCGAGGCTGTGTTTTCGTACAGTAGGATGGAAAACGAAGGCTAATCCGATTCTTCGGATTCTCGAAGTGCGCCGACAGAGCCGCGGAAAAGTCAGTCGTGGAAACAATCACGATTCCATTGTTCTTATTTTCAATGCGACCGGCAACGAGGACTGAGAAGGCTGAAGTGGACGACGTCGTGATTCGTAGCCTCTCCCTGCGGCCACTATTTTCGCGAGCTACCCTTCGACTTCTCTCCGGGGCTTCTTCGATTACTCCGAAGAGAGTCACTCGAGAAAAGTTTTGCTCTGTTTTCCACGCGACGCGACGTCTCGGCGGAAAGCTTCGCAGACCGGCGCGGCGGCTTTCACGATTTTCTATCGTTTTTACGAACCGGTAGCCAACCCGCCGCGATATAAAAGCCTGGCAGTAAAATTGGGAACACAGTGGACGATTCGAAGGATCTTGGATAAATCTTTTACGTCGCTAATTTGGAACGCTCGTGGTTTTCCGTAATTCCGGGATCGGGAGACAATAAAGTCATCCAGCGGAATTGGCGGGAACCGAGGCGTAATAATTTTCTTATTTAACTATCTCGCGAATGTTGGCCGCTCCTTGTTCAAGAAAGTTCGGTTTCGCCACCGCGAATGGCAACTATTCGGTAATCCGTTCGGGGAAACTCGGACGTTCTATCCGACTTGGTAAATTGGCAGAAACTTTGATAAAATACCGCGTTGTTCGTTAACGACTTTTGCAGTGCGCGTATTTCGTAGTGCGGTATTGATCGAATTATTCGTAAAATATTTCTTGAAGGAAATTTTTGAAATCTTTGAGAAGAAAAGTTCAGAAAACATTTGAACGCGTATTAGGGTGTCCCATAAGGTCCTTTTTTCTTTTTTGATGTGAAATCAATAAACGATATTTGCTGTTCAAGGTCGATTTATTATATTATAGATGAACCGTTCTGCTTCATTGCCTTTTTTCATATCTTAGGATGTCTCATTATGTCCTCTTTCCAAATCCAGGAAATTGGATTTAACATTTCACTAGAAAAATGAACAAAAAATTTTTAATATTTAAGATAATTCTCGCTATGTTAAAGTACCGTAAGGAAATAAATAAGACGCTTTGGACTCATTGAATAACACAAATATTAGGGTATCCCATAAGTTTCTTCCTTTTTTTAATGCGAAATCAATAGACGATATTTGTTGTTTAAGCTTGATTTATTGTGTTATACGTTATGTTCTATTATCTTCTTCCATCTCTCAGGAAGCCTCATTATGCGCTACTTCCAAAAGGATTGAGAGTTACTTGCAAAATATTCGTCGAGGTGCGTTTTTATTCCGCTTTCGGATTTCTGATATTTCTCATGGAGAGAATTTTTTAACTAGAGAAACGAGAAATAATCGGATGGAGCAATGTGTGGGAAGTACGGAGGATGAGGTAGAACGACCCAATCAAACTGTAAGAATTTCTGTCTTACGGCCAACGCAACACGCGATCTTGCGTTTAAGAGATGAAAAACGCTACCTCGTCGCTAATTCTGCCCGTTTTTCGGCTATGGCGACTTTCAATTTATAGAGTTGATTGCAATATTTTGTAGAATCAATCGTTTTGATCACTACACCTTTCCAGTCTGGCCAAATGCACAAAAGAACTTTCTTCGAATGAAGTCCTGGCTTCGCAACAGTAGAAGGTCGATTTTCCTTAGACCAAGTGCGTTTTTGTTGCATATTTTCATACAATCCATCTTCAGCGACGAGCCTCTTTAACTCTTTGCACTCCGTATTCTATTTCAATTTCGTTACCTGCAGTTTCCAACGCTGTTAAGTATTTTATTTGATGTTTATTATAACTAAAAAATAAGGCAATTTAAATAAATAAAGGATGAAACAAATTCACTTAAACGCCGGTTTAAGTGAATAATGACTGAACAATGGAGCTCCTGAGATAAAAACGAGTGTCGACTCACACTCGACATAGGAGTGCAAAGGGTTAAAAAAGGATTTTGTTCATGTCGCTGAAGAATCAAATCGCATGTAGAAATGCGGCCGTGAACTGGTGTGGAATCCAAATTTCATACCGATTCACATATCCCATATTGATAAAATAATTATGTACTAATTATTATGTATTGATTATGATTATATATTAATGGGAATGGTAGTGGCATCCACTATTTCGCGCACACTATATCGCGGACTCTCATCGGATATATTATCTCGGTCATACATAGCGTGACACGGAAATAACTTCTGGGACACTCTAATATTTAAAAAAAAAACCAGTCATATTTAAACCGTTTGGAGCCGAACAAAGATATATCGTTGTTGGCTATTCCTGAAAAAATGTTTTCTTAATATTTTTAGTAAATAACAATTCCATTTCTTATTTTTCCTCCCTTTCTATAGTTAGTAATTATCAGATTATACATAATTCTTACAATTTTTTCCGCAACTTTATTAAACTTTATCAAACGAGTTTTGTACATTTCGCTCAGGTAGATGCGACTCTTTTGTCGGCACTAAAAGGATTAACGACGCCAACAATGGGAACAAAATAAGAAAATTAGCATCAATTCTTCTACGTCAACATACAACGCGTCGTGACAATTCCACTGTGCGCATTACTCGCATATATTAGGTCGAGTCATAAATAACTTCCGATGCAGCTGCGTAGAATCTATTGTTCGTGTCCGAGTCACCAGGACGAGCGAGTTTTTGTTTTCATTAAATATGTAAGGGTTCGAGATAAGTAAAATAAGAAAAGAAAACGAAATAAACGTCTGATAAAAAAAGCCTAAGTTATTTATGACTCGACCTAATAACATCGAGTGACGCAATAATTATATCCTATGGGAATATCCTGAATTAAGTCAGATCGCAGTACGATCGTTTTTAATGAAATAAAGTTTATCGATTGGAAATTGGTTCCCCGAACGGAATGCACGGTGCACTCTAGCACGAGTCTGTTTCTAAACGGGAAACGATTTGCATATTTTATCAGCGTCAAAAATACGTTGTTTTATGCTCCAAGAAGCCAGTTTCCCTTTTGACCTAGTAACGTTTGTAAGCCTCGACGAGAATTCGAAGTAGACCAAATGGCAAAAGGAGCAGGTTCTATTTGCTCAAAAAACAATTCGCTGACCCGTTCGCGTTCGTGAACGTTACCCTTCACCCACGAACGAACGTAAAAAGCACGCAGTAAATTTGCCTTTTCGGATTGGCACAGCAGTAGGCACCATGCCAGGTGGCCTCATCTTCCTCCATCGCGGAGAGAGTGGTCGCAGTAAGCTCGAAGCTTACTCAAACGGTAGATCTAGACTAACCTTGATCTTCTAATGCTTCGCGCGGATATCCCGTCGTGTACAGAAATCATTGATCTCTTACCCTTTCTTGGTTCATCTTATATCATTACACGTTGTTCTCTTACCAAGATGTTACGCAACATTACGCATTTCGTTAAAGGAGGAAAGGGAATTCAGCGTGTTATAGTAATAATAGCAACAACAACAACAACAACAATAATAATAATGTTAATAATAATAATAATGTTAGACATTTTATTAATACGTTAAATGTTTGAAAATAAAAAACTTCCCGCAATATCAAAGTAATATAATCATTGAAACTGAAACTAGAAAGTTAAAATTTAACATAGTGGATAGTGTTTCAACATTTTTACATATACGTTAATTATAATCATAAGAAGAGTGTTGAAAATGTAATTAATATCATACAAGTAAATATTTGAATTTCATGAAATTTTTACGGTTATCGCATGGAAGTTAAAATGTTAAAAAGTATTATAACTGAGACAATTCAGCGAAATAAAACACAGTTACCAGTTACAAAAGATACTATTAATTTATAATACTAACTGTATAATAATATCCAGTCATTTGGAGTAGTAACTAATAATAGAAAAATAATAAAAAGGTAGTCAAAATAGTAGAAGAAGGAATTCCTAGTTGAATGTTCTGCAGAAGCAAAATTAATATCGCAGTTGTTTCTTGAAACGATGGATGCAATAAATGCAGGAAATCCGCAGTCCAGCAATTAAGGACTGTAGCACGGTCCGAAAGCAAAAGGAAAAAGTAGGAGAGGAAGGGAAAATAATACGATGGAACTGCCATATTTTCTGATACGTCTTTTTATCTTGGCGTCGTCGCGTCTGCTCTTTTTCTCTGGGAACGTCGGTCGACTTTATCACGCCCACACGCAGCCGCGACGCACTTTCGACGCGAAAGACAGTTCGGCGCCAAAGTGCTTGCGCTCTATAGCTTATCCACGAGACATCGGATCCTGTAACACGAAATATCCGACTTTTCCGGAAACTGGATTCTTAAACGCGCAAATCTTTTATACCGGTATTTCCGAGATAGCTGCTCGTGTATTTACGTCAGGCATCCAGTTCCTCTAAAATGGATAACACACACGCATACACGGACGATTGTCCGCTAGAAAATTGATAGGTTTCGTTATGGAACTCGTGAATATCGAATCGTGAACAGACCACGGATACGCATTTACGTTGCTCGTAAAATACGATGGGAACGCGTACATTATTTATACTATCATCAAGATTTTAGCGATGGAAACAAATTTTGATTTTTCTCGATTTTTGTAAAGTGTAATCTATCAAGTACAAATTAGACGAATACGTGAAATATGCATCATGTACGTTATATACTTCGCGAAGCCAATGTAATATCCATTTTGTGTTTCGGATCTCTAACATCAATATTGATTTCCTTATTGAATTAATTCTAAACTGGAATTTATGTGTCACGTTTGGAAATCTGGGTCAAAGTGGACCAACCATCCGGAGTCAGCTAGCACATTAGTCGAATTCGTAATTTAATCGTGAACAAACACAGGTTGGGCCGAAATTCGTAGCATAACAGAGCAGTGGGTGATTCTACGTGAAAAATAAGACAAGAAATTTGATATAACATTTTTGATCCGGGACTCCTTTTTCGAGAAAAACGATTTTGAAGTTTGTTGTTGGCATACCCTGTATATCTGGACACCATTTAAATTAATTAGAATAAACAATTTAATGTTTTTTTTTTTTTTTAGATAAGAAAAATACAAATTTCTCACTTTTAATTTACGTCGTTTTATTAAGATTTGAAAGAAATACAAAAGTCGAATAAGTAATCAATATAAACTTGCATTTCACTTATGATTTCATTGAGTAGAATATTTTAATTTTATAAAATTTTCAAGGTTTTTAGCGTGGTCATAAAAGTGTTACTGCATATAATTTCAATTAGATGAGATGACTATAAAATTTTTGAAATCATATTTAACGTTGTAACAATAAAGATTGCTAAAATCGCAGTATTTTTCCAACTTTTTACTGAAAACTATAAAAAACCAGAGTCTTTGACATCTCCCAAGCTATAGCTGGAAGTACGCATGCACAAAGCAACTTCTTAAACTCGATTTCCTCGAGACTTAAATGCCAAAAAAAAGAAATTATCCCACATTTTCTCATGTTTCTTACGACTTATCGCTTGGTGCCCTCATCATATATCTTTCACGAACACCCTGTATATTTGTCGAGGATTCTACATCTAAAACTCGCACGCTCGGTCGGGGAAACCACTAAACGGACTCACGCCTATTCGACCCGCGCGAGCGGACCTCAGGTGCCTAGGTTCAAAGCAGATTTACCTGTGGCGGCAGATCGCAGCCGTCCCTTGTACCCCGATGCCGCAAAGGCTCGGTGGGTCCGTGGTAGCCAAGAAACACCGTAAGTTCCCGTTCCCTTGGTGCTTCTGTTTGCCTAGGCGGAGAACGAGAAACGGGTTCCACCGAGTTGCGCCTATTTATTTCGTTCTGGCACGGTTCTGGATTCCTCTTCTTGCTTGCTAACGACTTACACGGAATTCGTGGTCCAGGTCAGCGGGATCTCGGCGCGAGGAGGAGCCTAGATCTCGGGGATCGAGCAGCGCGGAGATATCCGTCAAGGGGAATTTCCTTCTCGCCGCGCTCTTTTTGTTAGGCTTTTGTTCCGCGGAGAAGCGACGCGATGCGACGCGACGAAACGAAACGTCCCCGGATTCCTGCTCCCTTCGGCCTCGGCTCCCCGGTTAATGGCGCGCCGTTTCCTCGGATCGTTCTCGGTCCTCGGAAATTCGCCGATCGATCCGCCACCCGTTCCGCGATCCGCGTTCCGACGAGAACCCGTCTCAAACTCCACGCCGGATTCCGGAGCGCAAAACGGATCCTATTGTCCCGTCGTCTCCAGTGTCATTAGTCGGCGATCGCCTCGCCGTTTTTACGGCCTTTGAAACACTCGCCGGACACGTCCCGCCGAGACTAATGAATTTTCCGTTTGGACGAGACGCGTGCCTCGGCTTTTTCACGCAGCGTTGTTTTTCAGGCTTGTTTGAGTGGCGTGAACGACAGCTGAGACACGGTTTCACGTCGAACGGGACCGTCTTCCGATTACAGCGCAGTTTGACCGTCCTTCGAAGGGTTTTCTCTGTGAAACAGGTTGCGCGAGAGCCTGCTTTGCAGTTGTCAGTCGATAGAAAGACGAGCTCGCGGGAAATCGAGGGCGTCGGACAAACTCTTTACGGGGAAACTGTTAACGCAAACTGATTCTTTGGTGTGCCTTTTTAACGCTTCGACTGGCGTCTCGACACGTCCTCGAACAAATTCTGTAAAATTCTAATATTTTACTTGATCGAATTTTAATTGAAAAATTAAGACTGGGTATTTCGTTAACACTTTATTGACCGGACACGAGTTAACTCGTGTTTGCATTTGCATTATTTATTTTAATTTATGAAACCCGAGGCGATATAGAATGTTGAAAAAGTCAAAGAAAAATATTCTAAAGCTATACAAGAGATATGTAAAACATTTACGTATCTTAAGTATACGATAAGAATATTAGTGTTTCTCCGTGGTATTACTCCAGTAGTAGGTTTTTAAAGAAACATTGTGTTAAAATTCTTAAACCATGTTTACAAGCCTTACTTAAGATTAGCATGATCTGATATCATTAAAATAACTTCTGCTTTTAATATTCCATACGTTCAGAACAATTTTAACAAAGACGGTCGTTTTAATGAATAATATTATGTGGAAGTATATAAAATGTATTCATTTTTTTATTATTTTTTACATATATTGAAAGTTCGTCTGGTGAAGACATCATTTCATTTGATGAAGAAGAATTCACTTTGAAAAATGATTATTTATAATACATTTACTTTTCACACTTACAATGGTCTAAGGCTAAAAGACTATAACAGACTGACTAGAACACTAGCGTATGCTGGAGTCGACTGAAACAGACTAAGAGTCAAAAAGATTTTTTTTTATTTTTCTTTTTAAAAGGAAATTCTTTGAGAATGTTTTCTTCCCTGCTTTTTATCTCAAGCTCACTGAATAAATGGAGTGATATTACCTGAGAGAAAAATAAAAATTAAAGTTATCTAATGACTTATCTAATACGTTATCTAATAAGTTATGTAATGAGTGGAAAATATGAAAAAATTTCAAAAAATACTCCACATCAGGAAACAAACCGAGAGCGAAGGCAAATTGTTTCTAAATCTTTATAGTCTTCGAATTCAGAGAATTAGAAACTGATTGGCTACTAGAGAGATGGAAAGGGAAAAGTAAAATGTCACTTGTTATAATACGCAGTGCCACAGGTAGATAGAAATCCTGAGTAAGTACTAAAACGGCGTACTATAAACCGAAAATATACTGTCAATGGGTGCGGAACTTTGTTCTACAGAAATGCAGTGATTAATTTATTGTCGGAAAAGAGACGGTCGTGTCATTAAGAAATTGTAAACCCAATAGACGGGACCTTTAATTAGGTTCACACCGTTGGTTGAAGGAATTCAGCTGTCTCCCTAAGCCAAAGGGGATTTTTAATGAATTAAGCTGTTTCAAACTTGAAAAGAAGGTAAATTCGTTTGAAAAATAAGATTAGATAGAAGAAGAATAAAAATTTCGTCAAAGGACGAAAAATATATTTTTATAATGTTCATAAACTGTTGTTCGATTTGCTATTCACTTTGCAATAGTACAATTTATATTGCAGTTAATAAAACCGTGAAAGTAAAATAAATTTTTCTTTTGTAGAGGACAAGGACCCTTTAATAGTACCTTAAAATATCTCGATTAGCACTTATTTGTCCTTAATACTGTCCTTAATAGAACCAGATCATTTTTGTTTCTTCTATCGGCTTTATTTATTTCCGTTTCTAGACTTTGATAACAGAATAATTAAATTTTATTTCGATTTAGAAGAAATTAATAATACTCATATAATATTTAGTAGATCTTACATGGAACATTTGTCACGAGTCTGACTCGTTATTATAGTGCAAGGGGTTAATCTACAAATGGATATCAATATATTATGAAAAGAATAATCAAAGAATTTTAAGTAATAATATTCTTCATTATACATTGATATACACAATGAATCTTTATTATTCAGAATTTTGTACGCGTGCAAGCTTCGGTAACCGTAGAACAGGATGATTACCAAAATAATCGTGCGAAGTACCGCAGCCGTAGGTGTTACAAACTCTAAGGTCCATTAAAGAAAATGAAGATGGCCTTCGGATCTCTTAAGCACGTTCGAAAGCGTCTGTTCCACCGCGTAATAGTCTCTGCGGAAGCGAACGATTTTCGTTTCATACATTTCTTCCTATCTCTTCTATTCATGTGACCCGCCTTGAATAGCTCGACGCGATAGAGCCCCGTCGTTTTTTTTCATAGATACCGAACGATCAACCGTGCCGCATAGCGAGCAGAGCTCGATCCAATAAGAACGTGGGGCACCGAACGTATCGGCGGCATATCGACCTGATTTTGCTCTGTAGTCAAACTACCTGAAACAAAAGTTGTTTCTAACCGGAGAGAGAGAGGTCATTACTTGAGGAACAAAACTTATCTTGGAAGGACGTGCTTAGGTTATTCCGAGGTCACGTTCGGTTCTTGAAATGATCCATATAATAGTTTCTTGGTCGTGGCACGAGACGGGAGGAAATGATTCTCTTTGAGTGTCAAATATAGTATAAACGAAAATATTTTATACACGGCTCGTTTGCTTCAACGATTCGGGGAAGCGTTGTTCATTAAGAAAACTGAGCACATGAGAGATCACTTGTGCAATTATTATAGGGTTACGTTTGCTCTATTTGAATAATATTAACATTGATATCGCTTAATTGCATATTTAAATTTAAAGTATAAATTATATTGAAAAAAAGTGTAAATATATTGGGCAAGGTATTATTTTTTATATTACTACATCATTATGAACGTAATTAATATTTATATTAATATCTATTATTTAAATCTAGTATTTCTATTAAATAATTTCTATTATTACCTATCTATTAGATAATAGATTTTTATATAAATAATATGTCTGTTATTTATATCTAATATTTCTATTAAATAATTCCTAGTATTATATATCTATTAGATAATAGATTTCTGGAAAAATAATAGATGTTAATAATAAATATTAGATATATAATGTAAATGATAAATATATTATTTATACAAAAATCTACTATCTAATAGATAGATAATACTAGAAATTATTTAATAGAAATATTACAATAGATATGAATAGTAGACATTAATTATAAATATTAGATATACAATACAAATAATAGATATATTATTTATATAAAAATCTATCATTTAATAGATAGATAATACCAGGAACGATTTAATAATTAATAGTTAATATCTAATGATCCATAGCTTGCGTTGAATAGCGTTTTTAATAATAACAATATCTTGTCGTATCAATGATTGCACTTCAATATAATGTTACAAAGTTGTAACAATTCCAGACTGATTTATTCTTGAGTACTGTCATGGTTTTCGCAAAAGAGCGATATGAAACTTTGTTTCCGAAGGAAAGATGAGTTGGGTGCTCGTCAAGCACACGTGTAGGTTGAATAGAAACGGTGTAACGTGTCTGTTCATAACTTACCATTTCCTCTTCCTGCAAATGCTCATGCTCGCCAAGTTGACAAATTGCCAACTCATTTTCCTGGAAAACGAAGTGTCATGTACCAAAATTTTCTTTCGCATTATTTTGATCTATATTTTCCTATGTAGGACTATGTCAACGACCTTTTATTCTAGTAATGGAAACAGGAATTTATATATTATTTATAATAATACCGAACGTTATTCTGTTATTTATAATCATTCTAAACACGTTGGATATATCGTAGAAAATTAAATCGTCAACATGATCTTCTTCTATGAATATTTCATGTTCTTCGTGTAAATCGGTTAACTAAGTGTTCTTAATTAATTGTATCAATCCTCTGCCAGTTATATGTTAGACTTTCTATGTTTTATAAACCTGTAGACAGGTCTCCTAGATTTACAAGCTGTTTAAGTACACTTTTAGTATCTTCAGAACTCCTTTCGCACGGCATGTCTGGTCACGAAAGGCTTACTCTACTTAACTGGCATACGTTGTTCAGAAATAGTTACACATAGATCCTGGAGTGATATCTTACCCGGTTTCACTTTACACTTTAATCCAACAAATTTCATTCATAATTTCACGCCTGAACCGAACGCATGCAAATTTAATATACATTTAGAACGAAATGAAACTAGTATACGAACACATGACAGTTCGTTAAAATATAAAAATAATATATATTATTATATTATATGATATCATATTAATAATTATAATAATTAGGATTATATATACTATTACATTATACTATATCATATTAATAATAGTATTATATTAATAACTATAATATAATAATGTTATATTAATAATAATAATTATTATAATTAGTATTATTCACAAAATTGTGTGTACAACAGTATTAGCAACGAAAATAAACGGTGAATTCATTATAAACAGTTTAAATTGCAAGATAAGAACATCATTTAGTAAAGACATTTTTACTAATATAATATAATAAAGCATTCTTATCATATTATGTCTTCATTTTCCTATACAATTGTTTTTATTAATTTTACCATCAATTTCTCTTGTTAACATAGTTTTGCGCTCAATTTTGTGAGTAACTGTAATTGCAATTGTCATTACAATTTAAATAAAAATCATTCTCTATAAAGAAATTAATCTTGTTATATTTTAAAATAGAAACTAAATTTTCTCCGTGACGCTGCGGAAAAGTTGAGAATTACAGAGTGCAGTCATCGAAACGCAGACTCAATATCTCGTTACATTATCAACTTACACTCCGCATTCTTCTTTTATCTCTCGCAGTGCTACCTCGACGTGATCGAAAAACCAAGCAAACCTTGGTAATACATCGATACTGAAAAACGCGTCGGTAACTGCTCGGACAGAGCAAGCGGAGCTCGTTTTAACTTTTTCAAAAATTCAAACGTCCATTTGCAGAGTTTTCCCGTCGAGACCACCGACCAGTTAACTTTGCCATTACACAGTTCTACGAATCACGTTTCCAACACCAAAAAATTATTTCTACTTGTCTAGCGTTCCTATCGAATCAGGAACGAAGCTTATTTAAACACTGCATTGCGTAACTTGAGTTTCTACCAACTAAAACTAGACACAGTTCCTGATAAATTGTTATCATTCTTTATTATTATTTATTTATTAATGCTTTGAAACAGATGGATTATTTGGTAAATATACATTTGTTAATTTCTTCCACATCCAGTAATATTTCTTCCCGGTTTTACTACAGACTATTGAACCGAATGATATTATTAAACAATGTAATAAATCTTTGTTAGTTCACACATGTTTCACATTTTAAAAGTTTTTCCAATGTTTGTATTACTTCGTACATTTCAATTTAATACGTTCGCTACCAGTGTTACCAGTCTGCGTGGTGTATTTATTATGTTTATCGTATTTATTTTATTTATCCTATTCAACACATTATATCCTCTTATAAAATATGACAGAAATATCGTCAAAGAGAGATGACGAATTCTATAAATATCATGCCACGTATTACAATTTTAAATAATTATATTCATAAAATAAATTTGATGTCCTTTGCATGAGATTCAACATATGTATGACGCTGGTAACGAATGTGTTAATTAGAGTTATCCGTTGGTAGAAAATCCAGAAATTATAACAAATTTATTTATCCTTTGATATTTACTGATAGTAAGACAATGAACTAATTATTGTTAATTAATAATAGAATATATTAAGATGAACATAAGATAATTTAACAATATTTATAAAATATACGATAACTGTATTTTCACAATCAAATCGGTATAACCAATGAATAATCATCGCGCTTTTTCGTTTATTGCTATGTCACATATTTGTACAGCAGCATTTGCATCGTACAAAGCGCAAGCCTAATTTTCAACACTAATGCTACTGAGTCTGTGTATGAAAAATATTGACATACTAAAACAAAACATAATATAAATACTAGCGTATTCAGTAATACGATACTTGGAAAAGTTATAAAAATAATTTTCCCTAGAAAAATCAATGGAAGCGGTTTCGAATCGAAACAAAATTTTCGGAGAATCGTCGAGTGTCCATTTACTGTTTCCCGATAGAATAAAGCGAAAAACAAACCATTTCCACTGAACAGCGTCATTTACCGCATGCAGAAACATTGACCGTAAACCAGTTAGCTGTGTTTGACGAGTATACTCGTCATAAAGAAGTGGCAGCATTTCGTGATAGGACATAGTCGTCATCCGTAAAAAGTATTGACCATACTATAGTAGCTACTAAAATTGTAATTTTAGTGACAGCCATAAAAGCATTTAAAATATGGATGAATAAATAAAGAAGTCTCGGCTGAAGTAAATAAATAAGTCCTAGCTCATTCATTTCGCAATTACAGTGTCGTTCACAATTAATAAATAAACACGTGCCAATATTCAAGCGGTTATTGGTATCGTTGAACTCAAGATGGTGCATTCTCTTTTCTTACGTCATGAATTCTAGCTCCTGATTTTGCAATCGGTAGACTGTTGCCATTACTGCAGATATAATATTCAGCGAAGTAATTTAAAAATAGTATCCCACTTTTATATCGTAATGTTTCTTACCCCTTCGAACTCGCATAGCAATCCTAAGACATCAATCAAATTTACGACTCTGTAATTCCATACAATTTTTGCATTACTAAATTCTTTTCTATCTGATAAATCGCTGGAAATTGAAGCATGTCGCGGGTTCAAAAAGGAGGATACAAATTTCGCAAGAATATAAATTTTTAGAATACATTTCGGAAGAAATATCTAGAGTCCAGCAGTTAACTGGTTAGCTGTGTTTGTCATTTTAGTTAACGATGTTCATTTTTAAACCAGGCCAAAATAAAATAAACAAAGAAACAAATGTTAAGCGAATAAGTAAATATTACTAATAATATTGTTAATTTTATGAAATGAAACGTGCTGTTTGATCGAATATTTGAACAGCGACACTTGCTCCGTGTTCGACGAGTATACTCGTCATCGCTTGATTCTCGCGACGGATATAGGTTCTGGCGCTTTGGAAATAGGAGCACTACGCACAGCCGACTGGTTAAACGATCTGCTGGAAATTGAACGATAGAGGGCAAATCAAAATTTCGGAGTTTCGAAATCTGGACTCTCTCTGTTTGACCCAGTGCGCGATGCGTTGAATCGCTCCGAGTTTTTTCGACTATTTCCGGCGAGCGGGTCGGTCGGTGGAATTTTTCACAAAAGCCGGGAAGGACGAGGAAGAGGAGGCCGGTTACGCGCGAGATACGTTCTCGAATTTGGCTCATGGCTCAACGTTTCGCGGTCGGAAATTACATTGGTAGGGTCCGTCCTTTTTCCACTCACCTAAATTGCTCTAATTGGATACATCGAAGCTCGCCGAAGTCCTGCCGTGCGGGTCGGGCTCGAACGCGCGCGCGCGTACGCTCCCTCCCCTCCCTTCCCACACGCACGCGGATCTCTTCGCCGGCGCGGCGTGTGCGCGCGTGTGTTTCGAATCGATACCACTTTGTGTAATACTCTGTGAATAAAGCCTGGCGTTTCAGGTTACTGGAGTGGAGACCACTATAACTAAGCATACGATTAACCGTCGTCGGATGGAGGAATGTCTAATGGTTTGACTATTGACGGAGTTAGGTCAGCTTAGGCTTATCCGCTCCCGGCAAAAAGGATAGCGTGTGTGTGCTATACTAATTTCGCCGTAACGTGTACGATTTTTCATGCCGAAAGCAAATTTTCTGCGTCGGTTGTATAGGGATTTTCATTCGGAATGTTGCAACGGTTTGGTTAAATTAAATAAGATGTACAAGAGATGTTAGTGATTCATTTAAAATGAATCTGATTAATATTCGGACACCTTGGAAAACACAATTATTTTAGAATAGGACTAATTAATAGAATTATTTTTTTGTTAAGTGACAGAGAGGCCAGTGTATTAGACAATAACTGGAATACTTCATTTTAATTTGACTATTGCTTACAATGACGAAAGAAAGTAAAAATCTATAACTTTTTAACTTTTTTATTTGAGTTTGTATCGAAAATTTAAGAAATGCGTTTTGTAAATTTTTTATTTTTGAACATTTCAGTGCGAACAAATTTAAATTATATTCTTTATATGTTAAAAAAATTAAAAGACAAGAATTTTTTAAATCTTGCTTTGTCACTCCTAGTAATATTAAAATTATGACATTGTTATTTAGTCATTAGTATACTCCCTCTGTCATCTAAAAGATCTAATCGTTTAGTACAGTTTTAAAGAAGTTGTTGCGTTTCAAAAGGTGTCTAAATATTAATAAAGTCACTGTACATTAGCTTCAAGTATACTTAATGCCATGAATGACGGAGTGCAACATCTTTCAAAGGTCAATCACGGCTTCATTTGTTTGTAGCGGATTCTTGAAACGCAATGATAAAACTCACTCCGATGTCATGCGTTTTAATTTCCTAATTATTTGCGATTACAAATCCTTTCAGAACCTAAACAAGCTAGGACGTGCGCCATAATATTTATGTGTTTACCTTCCACAAGTAGAGCTACGTAAATATTTACTAGGACATCCAAATTATGCTGCATTGGCCCTCACGTTCGTTCAATGAATAATAACTAGTTTGTAGAGTTTACGCAGCTGTACCGTACACAGTTATTTAAAATTCTACCTACTTTCAAAGTAGACAATATTTTCTTTAATTTCGTGATAGTTAGTTTGCCGAATTACAACAAAAAGGTTGAATACGAATATCAATCTAGCAAATAGTTTTTTATCGTCCATCTAATATGATTTAATCGTGGAGGCATGCGATAATTTATCCTGTCTTTTTTTATCGTTATTGTTTTTATCGAGTTAAATCATTTTAGTTAACAAAGATATCTCGCAAAGGGAGGACATATTTTATACCTTTCTTTAATTAATGAAAGTTCTAGTTGGAGGATCAAATAGTGAAAGTAATGTAAAATGATGTATAATTGTAATAACTATTTATAATATATATATATATGTACATAATTTATAATATAATAGATACTAAAATAAATATATACTAATATATATATAATGGATAACATATATACTAATAACTAAGAAATATATAATAATAAATTACCATAATAACATAATAACTAAAAACAATTTTAATATAATTAAATAAATAAAGAGTTCCAAAGTTACCGCGTAAGCGTACCTCTTGAATTACTCTTTGGATGTAGATAATTAAAGAGCACGATACTTCAAAACATTATATTCAGCTGTCTAGTTCTCAGAAATAACATGACTTTACGACGTACCACGCGTCTACAATTTTCAGTAGAAAAATAGTATCTCAAACGACTACGCCTTTTCGTCGTGCAGGTCGACGTCGACCATAGAGTCTCGTTTTCCGTTTCCCATTCACCAACTTGCTAAAAAATTCTCTCTTTCGATGCCGACCGCCTGCAAAATTCCCCTTTTCCCGGTTGCCGTGCGCGCAGCTTCGTTAACCAGTCTATGTAACAAGCGCGCGCGTGTGTTTACACGGTGCAAAGATTCGGTACCGGTGCGCGGTGCTCGAGTCAACCATCGGAAAACGCTGAATTATGCGTGTCTGCTCGCTGGAAACCTTGGTGGGACGTACATTTCCGAGCTCGCTGACTCGAGAAACAACCGCGTTGCGCTTAAAACATTGTCTTCCACGCATCCCCGAGTACACTCGGCGATCCGATTGCGAATGAACCGTTTCGTTCTCGTCGAACGAGCAGAACGCGGCTACCAAATTCTCGGGAAACGGGCAAATCGCGAGAACCGACCTTCGATCGCTAATTAGACCGTAACAAGGAACCCTTTCAACACCGTCGATAATTAACCTCGCGTGTAAAACGAGCTATTTGAACAACGACCACGATTCAATCGCAGGTTCACACTTCAAGCTCCGACTGTTCACGAAAACCCGGTTTTTCGGTCAGAGACCTATATATTTCGTTTCTTTCTTTTCTGTCTACGGCGGTCGCGTGCTCTTGTTCCGCTTATCACTAGACCAAACAAACTGTTTTCTTATCTCGCTAGGCCACGGTAATTTCGTTGAAACACGGTTCCTAATCCTGTGCTCGCTTTTTGACGCTTTCTCTTTAGGAGTTACCGCGTTCGGCTCATTATTTACATCCCACTTATGTTATCGTCCCAATTAACTAATTTACAAAGCTAATGAGTCGTTCCGTTCTTTCACGAGGAAATGAAAGACGATGTTTCACGTTTAGAGTAAAACTATATGTTTCGATATCTTTCTGGTTGCTTTGAAATGTTATGTTGCTAAAATATTTATTCACTCATTTATTTTCAATGCGAATTGTTTTCATAATTTAAATAAAAGGTAACATTTTATTAGCAATTAATATATAATAAATAAATTATGGAATCATTTAAATGTTTCTTCTTTGATTAAATGAAACGCACAGTTTGTTATTTATTATTTAAAATAGAATTTGCTCAGCTCTGTTTCACATCTGGAAAACAGAACTTTGAATGTGTAAATTATTGTTTCATGTGGAATGAACGAAATTTGCATAAAGATACTAATATTCTTTAGCATGAAAACTAAGTGCTCTCATAATATAATTAAAGGTTGGTTGAATATATAAGGAAGTAATAAGTAAACAACTTAACAAACGAAATGTTCCTTTTACATTTTTAATAGATGGTATCAAATAATAAAACATTATGCAACATAATGGGCATAAAGATGGTCAACTAAAATGTTATAAAAAACAAAAAAGCAGTTCATAAAAATCATAAATAATACAGCAATGTTGAAAAACTATAAGACGCTATAAAGCAGAAATGGAATTGACACTGCAAAACCGCAGAAGTTGTTTCACTACATAAAGAATAAAGATGGAAATATTAAATATTAGTAATTAAAATTACAATATTTTATGCCATTTGTAAACATAATAGAGAAATTCTTGGTTGACATAGTTTTCTATTTCTTATTATCCCTTATTATTCCTTGTATATTCAACCGCCTTTTAATTGTATTGCAAAAATACTCTGCTTCTTTTACTAAACAATATCATTGTCCCTATACAAATTTCATTGATTGCATTATTATACTTTCCCATGCTACCACAAACACAGTGTTTATACAATTAGCTATTATATTATCCGTCCGTTCAGTCTGATTCCACAAAAAGGGTACACAAGTCGTATTCGAGCGTCATCGAACCGTAGTCGAATCTCGATACCGTTGCAGCGTGTAAGCATCTTCCGTGGCAGGGAAGTGTTCGCCTTAGTGACGATAATTCGTCAGGGATCGATCGTTACAGCACGGCGTAGACGTTGCGATGGTCTCGCGGCGAAAACCGGTTTCGCGGACGGGCCAGCACGTGCCGGATGACGAGACAAGCTCGTCTGGAGGAACCGCGCTCTCTTCCCAATTTATTCCGTCTTGATCGCGGCCAGGCGAGACACCAGGCCCGTCGGATAGCCCACTCTTGCTCGCAAATAAGGGCTCGCGTACCGAGCTGCTCGCCGCGCCAGGTGAACCGGCTCGGCCGGCGAGGTGGAAGGGAGGCGGATGGCCTGCTGCAGCCTCTGCTCGAAGGACCGAAGGGCTCCGAGGATTGTGTTCGCTTGTGTTTGAGTTGCGGGGGCGAGACAATCCGCCCACATCGTTACACGAGCCGTTCGTCTTCTTAGGCTGTAGATCCATCCTCTTGTCCCGGTCTTATCTCCGTCTCCGAGCCGAGGCTCAGATTAAAAGCTTCGCGTAAATCGACAGATTCAATCCTGCGAGCACTTACGCTCCGGCGAACACGCCGCCGGTGATGTCTGTGTTCGTCGCGAACCAGCGTCTCGAGAGATCTAACTCGTCACCTTATATCTAGTTAACACTTTAGTTACAACGAGTCTGTGCAGCAGCCGCTGCTTTATGTTGCACGGTGTCTAATATCCGGCTGATTGGACTGCGGATTGTATGGGTTCGCGATGGGAGTTGAATTGGATGGGTGGAGCAGAGCATTCTGAAGAGATTAGAGGAATTTATTTGACAACTTGTTACAATTAGTTCTTTGCGATTAGTTTGGAACTTTAATTTTCTGTGACGATGTTCGGTGTACTGATATTAAATAGTTGCGATATTCGTTCGAGTAGCTTTCACGCGATGAAATAAGGTGAACGTAGGTAACATGGAACAACGTGTATAGGAGATGTCGCATAATTTTGACGCGACTATTGAGTCTACATTTATCTGTAACTTCAATGTACAATTACAGTTATTAGTTCCTTAGTAAGTTTCATTCAACAAGATTGCGAATTGACCCTTTTTAGTATGATTTTGAAATCAATGTTACCATATGTCGTAAGAGGACAGATAGGATCCTATGGATAACTGAAGGATAACGTTTGCATTGCTAGAAAATTGCTAAGATGATTGTTGAAACAGTAGCGAATAGTGAAAAAACGCGACGATAGAATTCTGTTGTATTATTCAAATCCTGGCGCACGATTTTCTTAAAATTTAGATCGAGGTGAACGATGGATAGAGTGTACTTACAAGATGATGTTGACCCACGAGTAGGTCAGTCCAATGTCTATTGCTTGATTAAAAATGTGACCCAGTCACTTGGCTTTAACACGCCAACACGCTCGCTGTTCTAGACACCGCACCCTCTGCGCTAGAATCCGCTAATTTAATTGATTACGAAATCTTTCTAAGAAAAATTCGGAATGAGCAGTCAATCTAAACAGCTGAACGCGTTGTTGGTTAACACGAGCAACGAGTTTTCAGCAGAAATTCTTTTATCAAATCGGTGCAGGCAAGGAATAGACTGCGTAGACCAAGCAACAAACGATGTTTATTAACGTGCACAGAGAGACCACAGAAATAGTTGCGCCTTTGCCCTTTTAGGGACGGTTTCCGAGAGAAATATGCTCGAGCTGTATCCTCTTGCTAAAAGCAGCTTCTTAGTTTTCCCTTCTTGTAACGGAACACAATGAATATTCAGTTGATTGTATTGATTAAACTGGAGTCGTTATGCGCTCTGTACGAAAGAAACTAGATAGTTCCTTCAATGCTGTCGGTACGCCCTCGAAAACTGTCGGTAACTTGATCAAATAGGTCTCTGCAGTACCATCGAGTCATTGTATCGACATTTCAGTAACCCGCTGCCGGTAAGGCAAGTAGGTTCTCTGCTTTAGCCACAGTCGGTAAGCTATTGGATAACGACGATAGATATGACAGAGACCTGCTAAAGAATACCAACGATCTAAAGTCTAGAAATCCTGACGCAATCCTCATTATCAGACGTTGCAGTAATTTGTCTCTACAGTACCATAAGCTTCGTATCATAGAGTATCCAGCGTGCGCGCAATTTAAATAATTACTCCAGGATATTTGAAACCGCAGACTCGAAACGTTCCAACCGGAGGGAAGTAATTACATCATCTAATGAACCGAACAAATTCTCGCAGAGCTCTCGTTCCCGGCTGGCTCATTGTCCACCAATATTTGCGCAGTTCCTGCACGCACACAGACGCCGCGGCTACTGTTCTCATTTCTTTCCGGAG
This sequence comes from Augochlora pura, assembly GCF_028453695.1. NCBI lineage: Eukaryota > Metazoa > Arthropoda > Insecta > Hymenoptera > Halictidae > Augochlora > Augochlora pura. The sequence continues at coordinate 15,861,896 of NC_135781.1, read as the reverse complement.
GAACGCGTAGCCGCGTCCCTTCTTAGTTACCCTGGATGCCCGAGTTGACGGACTAATTAACTGCAATTAGCAGGCCTGTCTGCGTAGCGATCCCCGGCCTCGAGTTTCAGGAGGGTGGCGGCCACATTTCTCCTACGCTTGTACGCCGAGGAAAATTCCGCCCACGCCTACTTCTTCTCTCCCCTTCGGTTCCTCGCCGCGCTCTCTCCTTTTTTTAATCCTTCGCGTCCCTCTTCTGCGACGGCCTCTCTAGCGGCGTTTCCTCGGAGTTTCAAGGAAATTAATGCGACCGGTCTGTTACGAATCGCGTCGATCTCGTTAACGGGCCGCCCCTGGTATCGTCGCCGATGTTAATGGTATTAAAATTCTGCCGGTATCCGCCGTTCGTTGCTCTTATCGTTGCTAGGAGAACGGCCCGCTTTTCTCGTAACCCACCTACGCTCCTTCCTCCTCCATTGTCGAAGGAACGAAGGTGCGGCGTCGCCCTCCACCCCCTCGCCCTTCCACGGAGAAAAACATTTCGATCCGTTGGAACGTGAGAATGTATCAATTTCGTTGCGGTATTCGTGCCACGATCGCGCTCTGGGATTTATTTTCGAGATACTCGGGCCGGCCGTGTTTGCCGGTAAGCTCGACGTGATCGAATTAAAATCCCGCGGTAAATGTAATTTTCCTTGCGCCCCGTTTCAGATGATACACACCGTCTTAGGTGGTCGGCTTAAAAGAGGGATGGAGTACCTGTGGATCCTCGGCACTGTCTAGACTTGAATTTTAACGGCGGCCGGGTTGTGGCCGTCTTTTAAAATGATGAGAGTAGATTCCCGCTTAGATTGCTACTAGCTCTGCTCTTTAATCGCAGATTTCCAGCGAAAAGAGTTGCGTTCGTCTTGCTTTAGCGTCTTCGAGACGCCGATTTACGGTCGCACGTGTTGCTCGGGAACCTTTCAGGATTTTGGTTTCTGCTCGAGATTGTGCCCCCCCCCCCCTCTCTCTCTTTCTTTCTTTCTCTCTGTCGTCTTCCTCATCGTCCACTAGATCTGATATCAATTTTAACTCGAAATTTAGTTTGATTTCATTTTATGGAAACTTGTTATTTTGGAGCTTTGGACGTTTTTTTTTTATGAATAATAGCGATTATTAAAAGCGAATTAATATTGTGCGATGCGTTCGAAATCTTCTCTTCAAATTTGAGAAACTACTGTTTCGATATTTATGGGGTATTGCTAGATTTTAACCTCTTCAGGGATAAATTTTTATAGTAAGGAAGAATCTGTTTAATTGTTTCTTTTTTATTTATCATCCATTTCATTTCATTTCATGAAGTTCTTCCGGCATTGCTGAGGGATTCTGTAGCAAATATTTTTTCAATTGATTGTCATTTTCTTGACACTTAGAATAGTCATAATTTTAAGAAACTAAGTGTACACATACGTGGCAGTATCCCCGAAGAGGTTAAACTTAAAATTAAAGTAAAGTTAACGAGCATCTACTATCTTATTTTAATTGAGGATTGAATTGGTTTCGATATTCCGAATGAAAACACTTTTTTAATCCTTCGACACAGAAATAATACGGAATTTGATGCGTTCGAAAAATATAATTTAATTTGGATCAACTAAACAGCTATATGCAAACTTGGAAACATTTTCTTTTAATTTACATTTCTATATAACATTTAGCGAAGTTGAATGGATTTTAATTAATTAACATTATAAAATCAGAAATTATATAATTATATAGTAATATAAGAAAATTATTAAATTACATAACAATAATATAAAGTATGAAACGATTCAAAACATTTTGGAATATACCGAGGAACTAGACATTTTTTATAATTCTAAATTGTTCCTTGTATATTAAGGGGTCAAAGAATTTCTACAAATTTTCTTAGAGTTAAATTATACATGAATTTATTAAACCCATTTTTTATATAATCAAAATTCTGCAATGAGAAAAAAATGAAAAAGGCTAGTAGAAGACCACGGAGGAGCGAGACAGCGACGGTAGACAAGAGACTTTGTTCGTTTAACACGTTCAGTGCCGCGTCAGTCAAATCTGGCTGACACTAATTTCTAACCAATTTTGAAAATTCATTTTTATTGCAATATATTTGAACAAACTGAATTTAACTAGAATGTTTCGGCTGTGAAAGAGTTCTAATGCCATCCCCTGTGATAAATATTAACTTTCCAGTTTCGCTTTAATTAATTAAATTGCTTCAACTATGTGGGGATTGTAATTTTTTATTGCCGACGTTGAAGGTGTTAAAATCGGCCAGGCTCGGGTCCCCCGTTTCCTGAGTGTTAGGGAATGATAAGACAAAACCGTCTCCGCCAATAAGGGAAACGCGTTTACCCTACTTCTGCGATGGCGCTAGCATGGATGCGGTTTGTGGGAACCGGCCCTATACTATTCTCCATGCCAACCTTTGGATCGACGGCCGGTGCTTGTAACACGGTGGATTTTCGAAACGTTTGTGCCGGTTGTTCGCATAAGCGTTGACTTTCGCCGCATTGCCGATCAGAGTAGGAACACTTGGTAGCTTTTAGCGCGTGCGGAATAACGAACCAGGTACACGGTCGAAAATCCCGCACTTAGGGGGCAACGGTATTTTCTAAAGCGGTAAGTGCTCCGCCGGTTGGTATTCAACCGTGTTCTCCCGGGGTTGGACGAGGGAAAAAAATATATAGCGAAGAAAGAGGGGCCGGGAGGCGGAGGGAGGCTCCTGATTCGCGGCGGAGAGGCGCACGCACTACGCCTCGGGTGACCCACATTTCGCCTAAAGCCTCGCTTCCCGAGCACCATCACCTGGTTCTACGTCACGTGCTGCGCCAGCCAGACTGCCGCACGATCGCGCGAGTGCCCGAAGAAAAAACGTAACGCACCTTGCGTCGAGTGGAATTGTCCCTTGGTACACACTGAGCCTGCACGAGAGCTTGCAAACGAAGGGAAAATGGAACTTTCCCGAGTCCGTCGCGTTCTTTGCTCTCTCTTTCTCTCTCTCTCTCTTTCTCTCTCTCTCTCTCGACAATGTTTATGCACACCAGTCGGGATTAGCAGAGAATTGTACCTGCAAAGGAGCGCGTAAACGCCAATCCTTGGTCCGCAGTCTTCAGAGCGACTGTGCTACTTGCTGCAATAGTTAAAAGAAAAGTATGTTTCTTTCGAATGTTTCTTGAAAACTTTTGTGAGCTTAAAATTAACGACGATTACGATTGGAACTGAAATACTTCATCGGCTTAGAGTTCTTCTGGTTTAACTTCTTTATGATGTATGCAGTATGTACTCTCTTGCCAACGCAGTTGGTGAGGACGATTTGTTCCATTCTATTTGTTTTGCTACATTAATTAGCAATTTTTCGCCCTCAACACATATTCCTTTGGTAATTTTTTACAGCGCCATTCTCAAAATGCCGGAATTTTTTTATACTATCTGTAAAAATGATATGCTCTATTTAAAAACAACGTAACTTGCTAAAAATCATACATTTTTCAGTGATGGTTATAATTATATTTGGTGAAAATAATCTTTATTTGGTAAAAAGTAGAATTTAATTTATTTAGAATTAAACGAACAAGAATCAATTATTTTCTGTGATATACAAATGACGAACTTTCGTCATGCGGACAAATATGTGTTAATTATAAATTAACATTTCTTTAACTTTTCGCCTGACAGTATATAAATTAATCATCAAATCTGAGCGAATACTTTGGTCACCCACATATAAGTGCCGCGGCAATCAAATTATTAATAGATTTAGATTTTTGTTTAAAAAAGTAACAAGATCTAAGCTGTCTATTTTGAAAATGGGCCAAGTTAATTTTTATTAAAATTGAGATATTTAAGGGTTGCGTTTCAAAAAAACAGAACTAAAAAAATATATATACAATTTGTGTAAAGACAATGAGAATCAGTTGAAAAACTATTCGAAATGAAGTGGATGATTAATAAAACAGAAAAGATTAAATAGATTGTTCCCTACTATAAAAATTCATCTCTTAAAGGTTAACACTTTACCGAACGGTGATTCGACCGTAAAAATTTAGCTCAACCTTTCTATTTTGTTTTTATTTATTTTATTAATCGCGAAAGATATTTAATATTGAAAAAGTTATATAATAATATTGAAGCTTACGGTGATAAAATATGACAGGCTTAAGTTACTTTTAGAGTAGACAGCTGATTTATATTTTATACGAGAGAGACATGACAGTCGTGAGTTTCCGCTACGGGCCAATATACAAATTTAATTTTTTCATTTGTCTCACTTTCATGGTCAGTTCTACCACAATTGAAAAATTCGTGCCAATATAACAGGAGGAGGAACCACGTCGAATTTTCGCGAGATTGATTTCCGATCTTGCGTCCGCTAAGGAGAGTGCTTTCCACGGAATGCTGAAAGAGAAAAGGCAAGAAAAGATAAAAAGGAGATCCAGTCTTCCAGTTACGGTTCCCAGAAGCGAGTAACGTGATAGTGACTCGTCGAAGTCGCAGGAACGATCTTCGTAATTCAATGCTGGCTGGAAGACGGGCAAACCGCAGCGATTCCGCCTTCGGTCGATCTTCGTTCCTTTTTTCCGGGCGTTGTTAGTGCCGTTTCTTTTTCAATTATGAATCCCCGCCGTTCGAGCTTGAGCCACCTCGGGCGCTAATCGCGTATCAATTACCGACGCGTTAAACGATATCATTCCACCGTTATTATCATCGCCGCGTTATTCGTACGGACGATTCGATCGTTGCGATCCGTCCATTATCGCGAATTATGTCAGTCCGAAACTCGGATACATCGAATCGATCGCGCTGTCCGACTCCTTATTGAAAATATCGAGCATCGCCCGGGGATTATTCGGAACACCGTTGCGAGGATTGCAAGCACAGATTATTCGCATTTGCGCGATTAAATTCCAGTTCGCCGGCGTAAAATCATAGAAGAACTCGGCGGTAGAAGCGAGGAGCGGCAGCGGCGGCGGCTGTCGTCAGTCATATCGTTGCTGTCAGGCCCGCGGACGGCTCCTCTTGAAATATAGATTCCTTCCCGCTTACGTGCACTCTCGCGCGAGCTTCTGTCCGGACAGAAACGTCGGTCGATTATGCATACAAGCGGAAAAGAAGATATTACGCGAGCCCAGGCTTCCTGCGCCTCGCGGCCTCCTGTTTCTTCCTGCCGTTTTTACGGGCTCGCCCGGACGTTCCCGTGGAATCGGCGATTTTCCGCGAAATTGATTTCCCCTGTCGGGGCACGCGCGACGTGAGCATCCGTCCGCGCGTTATTTTGATATTTTTCTGTCGCGGTAATCGAGATGGAAAATGAGAGGTCGAGGCGTGAACGCGACAGCTTGATGGAATTAAAATATGTTTGCGAAGCGACTCGCTGTCGCTGCTATTCTTGACACGTGCGCGGATGGTTTTCTGGGCTACTGGGATCGTGAGAGGGACAGTGAGCTTGATTTTTTCGCGAAAGCCGTGTTTCGTTGTTGACGCGTTTGATTAAACCAAGCGGCGATTCAGAGAAAATAACATGATAATGAAACTTTGTCTTTATATTATATTATACGAGATGTCCCAAAAGTCACTCGCAATCGTAAAATGAGGGGCTCTTGTGGTTATTTGAAGTAACTTTGTCCTTTAAAAAAATTTTCTCCGATGCGTCGTTAACGAGTTATTCACGTCAAACTGGGACCGACATTTTAATACTTTCAGAGCTTTTAATACTTAGCAAACCGAAAGGGGAGATCTTGTTTCAAATTAAATCGTATGATGTGCGAATGAATCAATGTTTACGCTAATCAATATTATACTCTGTTAATTCTATTATAATTTTATACATTTTATACGCATCACATATGGTATCAATATGCCATATATGTTTGTTCCGAAATTTTCATTTAATTGTTCAAATTATTGTAATTTTATACAGTTTTTAAGATTTCTAGCACGCTCGTGAAAATGTTAAAATAGTATAACTTTTTAAAAACTGTTCTAAATGACTTGAATTTTTTGTTAATGTTAGACATACCAGTTCACTATGCAAAGACACGTTCTTCCAAATTTTGCTATCACTAAGATTGAAAAAGAAGAATGAAAAAAAAACTGTTTCTATCGGATCTTATAATGAGAATTTAAAAAATGCATTTACTACTCCTCGGTAACGTATACGCATGTTGAACATTTCCCGCTGTATTTCTCTCAAAGCCCGATCCTCCACGTTTGATTTGCAAAGCGATCCCGATTTCTATTTGGCGACGTAAAGCCAAAGAACCCGTGTTTTCGGATGTTTACAGATCGCGCAGCTGGCTCGTTTACATCCTACATAAATGACTAGAACGTAATTCAGCGGCGGTTTGCTTAGCCAATTAAAAAGTCAATTATCGTGGAACAGCGCACGTCGATTCCCTTCCGATTGGCGGCGTGCTCGCCGGAAATGATTTCGATTCCGGAGTCTCGTTAGAAACACGCGTTCGCGTGACTCGCTTTTGACCAGATTTTCAATTAATTTTTTAACGTGCGCGGGAAAAAAGACCGGGTACGGTTATCGGTGATACAGCGGCAGCTACTTTTATTACGGTCGCGATGCCTCGTTCTTTTCCGCCTTTTGCGCGGTTAATCGCTCCGTTCCGCCGACCTACATTCCGGCCCGCAACGTTTTCGATACCTGGAGCCTTCTTAGGCGACGTCTAACAAGGCAGAAAAGTTTCCGGCCGGCTTTCAAAGGAACTCTGATACCCGATGTTTCTGTGCGCCGAGATGAAAAGATGGAAATCAAACGAGATATGCCTGTGCCTTCTGCCGCGCAGCAAACCTTTCATCGCCGTATTGTTCAATTTGCCAGTAGCAGCCTCGCTCGTATCTTAAATATTAGCGGGACACAGTTTAGTTAGTTCGTCGCTGCGACTGTCTGTCCGAATTAAGAGAAAACGGCACCAGATTTTGCTACAGTACATTGGTGCTGTTTTGAAAAGCTGTGTAAGCCAATCGTTTGCCGAGATATGATTTAATGTTATTAAATCATATCTCGTCTAATATTGTGTTTGATTCTTTTTTTATTATTTTAACTAACAACTTGAAAGTGGCATATATAAAAGAGTCGTAAAATTTGTTTATGTTACTGTATTTCACAGAATTCTTAATTCATTAGGAACTTAAAATAAAGAACTTTTAATTCAGTTTTAAGACATTTTAGGATAGATTTAGGACAGCTTTGGAACAGTTTTAGGAGAGTTTTAGGGAATATTTAGAGTAATTTTAAGGCAGTTTTAAACCAGTTCTAGGGCCACTTTAGGACAATTTTAAGCTATATGTAGAATAATTTTCGGGTACTTCGCGTAGTTTCAGGGTAGTTTGGGGGTGTACCTTTAGGGTGTTACGTACGAACCTTTTCCACCGTTTCTTTCAAAATCTATCTCCGTGCACCGCACGAACATTTTATCTCCCCTTCGACGATCTCTAGGTCGCTGCCAGAAATTTCCCATAAACAGAGAGTACCCTGAATTAGATACTAGGCGCTACATAGTTTTTCATCACACATCTGGCCACACGAAACCTTGGGAGGCGCATTCCTGGGCGACATATTCGTTAAATTTCGTAGTATAAAAGGGGCTCGTTTTCTTCCCTCATCGGGCAGTCCGTAATCAAAGTCAGCAGGGTATAGACTGTACGTGTAGTTCTCGTCAAAATTGTCAGACTGTACGAACCCCCGCATTTCTCAGTGCGTGAAAGCCAAGAATACCGGACTTACGTACCGCGTTACACTTTAACACTTCAACACCTGTAATAGACTCAGTTTTCTGTAGAATATACTTTAGTATTTTTATATTGAAACTTAGAGTCAAGTTTATTCATCGTCTACATCCTTTTCTCTCAGTTGCTGGTATCATATCCACCACGGTGTACCTTTGCTGCTCGAGGTACACCAAGTAAAGAGTTACGAGTTAAAGTTTCCTGATTTCTTATTCCTCTCGTAGACCCCGATGGTGGAACAGATGTCGGCTCATCTACAGACTCCGGCTCGTCCACGCTCTCCCGTTATTGTGAGTCCCGGCGGTGAAACAGACGTCGGCTCGTCCGCAATTGTTTAATCCTTATATCCCCAATTCAACAAATTAACGAATCCAAGGTCACGCACGACTGCCTTAGCCCTCGACTCGTAACAAGGGTGTACCTTTATGGTAATCTTGAAGCAGTTTTAGGATACTTTGTGTTTTTAGGGCAGTGTAAGGACGCATTAAGAGTAGTTTTTGAGTTGTTTTTAAGGATGCTTTTAAAATAGTTTTAGGGCATTTAGGGCAGTTCCAGGGTACAGCTAGAATCCTCTCAGGGTTTTAGGGCACTTTTACTATACTTTTAAGGTAAAGGAATGCTAAAAGTACCCTAAGCTTACCACGAAAGTGCCCTAAAACTACCTCAAAGGTAAAATATAACCTAAAACTACCCTAAATGTACCATAAATATGCCTAGACCTACCCAAAATTAACCTAAAACTACCCTAAAGGCGTCCTAAATGTATCCGAAAATTACCCTAAATGTACCCTAAAATTCTTCTGAAGCTGTTCTAGAAATGCCCTAAAACTGCCCAAAACTGACCCAAAATTATTCAAAATACATTCTAAAACATTCCTAACACAATCTTAAATGTATTCTAAAATTGCCTTAAAACTGTTCTAAATCTCTAATAATTTTAAGAGAAACCATTTTGTCACTTTCTTATGTATATAGTAAACTTGTAAAAAGTATAATTGATGTTCGTATACTTGCTCATGTATAAAAGCTAACTGTTCGCCACTGTAAATACATACCTGTGAAAACAAAATTCACGTTTCTTGATTTGACTGCCAGAATTGAAGAACAAAATACGTTATTCGACGTTTTAAAACTGGCCACTGCATTGATCAGCACAAAAGTGCAATATGTTGGAAAACAAGCGAATATCAAAGTTATGCAACAACTCCTGTATTTTCCGTAACAATTGAAATATGGAATTACTAATATAATTATAATGGATATTGTTACGAAGAATTGTCCAAATCAAGTCGCTGTAATGCGATACCGCCCTGAAGTGGCCGACTTCTAAAGAAATAACTGCAGGTAGGGGTTGTCACGGAACTGTTGTGCCGACGGACAGTCGACAGTTGAGATCGAACCGCCGAGCGATCAACTCGTGTCTTTATATCTTATCATAAAGAACTATTACAAGAAACTGTAGAATTGTATATAAAATAAACTATAAATAAAATGCTGCGACGTGTGATGCGTGGAGCCGACGAATCTCGCAACAATATTATGCCATAAAATGGTGTTGATATTTATATGTGAAATAGTTTAAAGTGAACTACTATAAAGTCATTAGTGTAAAAAAATACCTCGTGATAGAACTAGGTATACCATAGGCACATTTTTAAATCCAGGATGAGCTAGAGGAAGATGATATCATTGAATTTACTCATCATTGTACGATAAGTCAACAAAATCGTGGAGAAATAATTAAACTTATAGAATAATTTAAAAAGTGTCTTTTGATACCACTTGGTAGAAATAATATTAGGTTCGCATTCTACCAGGTCAAAAGCAGTCGAAAATCATAGAGACATGACATATACTTCGTGCAAAGGTCAAGATGTCCTATTTCTTATTTGTTCCATTACTGTAATTGAAATTACATTATGACCACAGATCGCGCGTTAAGCAGGAGAGACGAAAATACGGCAGCACGTTAGAAAATTCAAATATTTTTAGCTACACGCGAAAGAAGCAGCGGTACCACAGTCGCAACGAAAATCCCCGGCGGACTTTCTCCCGCAAATTGGTAACTCGATGAAGCTGGCGCTCGGCCCAGTTTTGGAACTCTCGTTACGGGTTCCGAAATCGAGCGAAGGGCAGCGTTTTATGTGGCTCGTAGATCGATGATCTGTCGTCGTAAATAACGTCACGGCAGGCGCCTTCGAGTCGCACGGTCAAGGTATCCGAGGGAACAGTACACCGTAAACCTGATTCGACCCTGCTCGGCGCGGCTACATGTTTTTGTCTATCGACGGGTCGGACGTGCCCGAACGATGTTGCCGTCTGCTCCGGGGATCGAGTCGATGTCACGCACTCGCTCTGTGCCACCTTCGGATCATTTACACTTTTCTCTCTGGAGCAGCTGCGGGGGTTGGTGAATGTGATAGGGGACTTCTTCTGCATTTCATTGCTTGCGCTGTGACGACAGACTCGTGATTAGAGATCACGGTTTGGACGTGTATTTTAGACGTGTACACGTGTACTTCATATACACGGGTATAGGTTTGTGACATTTTTAATGCACTTGTTCAGGTGTAATTCATATTTGTAAAATCTTATCATATAATAATATACTTTATTTTGTATAATTATTTCATGGAGAATAAAGGTCTGCATTTTTAAGTATTTATTTTGTAAATATCAAAATAATCTGAGAAAAAATGTGATTTATTCACATGACTTTAAAAATATTCTAGTACACATGCACTCATACACGAAAGTATTCGAACGCTTAGAAGAAATCGTATCACAAGGGGGTTAAATATCATTCTTATGACGAGTTGAATACTATGTTAAATATAGGAACGAGGCTATCAATGACGATAACGGTGAATGAAAAAATAGTAAAAAAAATATACGGACTAACAATAGGATAATGAAAATGATACTAATTCAGTTATGACAGTGACGTAGGAGAGATATACCTTCAGATAGATATAACTTCATTTTAAGTGCGAGAATTTACAGTAATCGCCCTAATACACTGTAACGAAGTAAAATATAATTTATATCTTATGACCTAATTGAATTATCGAAACTATCTTGCGAATATAGAGACAAAATGTTATTTAGGTTAACGAAATTCCGAAATGCTCGAAAATACTGAATTTCATGAGAATTGAGAGGCATTCTCGACCCGACATTTGCACGTTCTCTCACTACTCCAATAATTAGCTGTCTACGGGATCATATCATCTGTTTTTTTTTCTCTTCGTCGATATTAATATTGCCTCCTCAAAGCATATTCCTCGCGAACAATTAATTGACCTCACGAAAATTAATCGAAGATTCTCTAATTGATACAACAAAATGCAATTTCAATGGGAAACCTTGGAAAAACATTGCTCGGTCGTGCGAGATTGATTGCGAAACAGAATACTTGTTCGGCTGTTTTGTCGAGTGGATGAATTGTCGTGCGTTTGAAAAGCAACGCGAAATAGAGAATTTAGAGGGAATATATGTTAACTCGGAAGTGCGGGCTTGATAGTGTTCGTGTGACCGATTTTGATAACCAGGCGCGGATATCAAGTGTTCTTTTAATCGTATGGATTATCGTCAGACTGATTTCACTGCACCGTGGTTCCCGCGTAAAAGTGTAAATTTATAGGTTACTCCTTTATGTTACCCCTTAGGTTACACTTGTTCAATTTCACCCGTTAAGCACGTAATAATCGCTTCCCAATTGTTGTACGAAACCTCGTTAATTTACGAAGTAGAAATGAAACAAATAAGGCGGAATAAAGTACCATGTCACATTTTTGTAAATGTAAACTTTCGATGCTTTGTTTCGTCGGTCAGTGTATATGATTAATACGAAGAATTATTAAGTTTCAAGTACGAGATAATAAATGCATAATTAAGCTGAAAGCCATTTGGACGTATCATAAATCCACGCGGTCTTGAGACAGTTGCCGCGCCGTCTTCAGCGTTTTAATCGTTAATCTTAAAAAAGTCCGATGCACTCGAGACCGTCCATTAAAAACTGTTAAAAACATGTTGTTTAAAACGCAGACCCTTCTTTGTAATCTCCAGTTATTAGATGACGTCTCTCTAATTAAGATTTTGACAACATACGTTGCATTGTAAATTATATAGGAAGACCATTAGCGATAGAAATTTGATTGCGATATAAACTGAACGAAAACTACTTAACAATGGCCATGAGTATATTTAAAGACGTCGATAGGCTTCTGTTTGTATTGTTCATGAAGATATCGTGGTTCCGTAGTGTTTTCAGAAATATATGAAAAGTGGGCAACAGAGTGTTGGAGGTCAAAAGGCGTACGAATACGAGTCGAAGACGCAGTATTGTCGGGAAAACCTTAAACGTCTGCAGCTACTTAGCAATGGCGCCGGTTACCGGCCCTAACATAATTAGGCGGATCTCGCGAGTCGCCGCAACGGCTTCCGATTCTTCTCGACCTTCCTCATGGCGCAAGATGCGCCGAGACCATGATCGATCCTGCCTCCACTGACCAACTGCCCCGAAAATCCGACTCTTGTTCAGGGTTGCACACCTTTAACCGATTCAAAAATTATTATACAGGGTGGTTCACGCAATTGTGCACCTCTTACAACTTCCAAAATATGCATTGGACAACAAACTAGAATCTCCAACTTGATATTACGTGAAGAAAATGTTCAACAAATAAAGCGAAATGACTCGTCAAGTATTAGATTTAGGTCATTAAAGGTCAATAATTTTTGTAAGGATAGTATCTTATTTTGGAAAAAGAAGTTAACCTTCAAATCTCTGGAATAGCTCCGCCTACAAAAGAAATACATGCACTATATTGCCCCTTTAAGCCAGACAACTTTTGTATTGAAAAATTTGTTATTCAATGTATATTTTGGAACTTGCAGAAGATACACAAGCCGCGTGGATTATCCTATATAAAGTGACTGAAAAATATACTTTAAAAATGCGATTCTTCAATTAAACAGGAATATCGTAGCTTCCACAGTTTTTCATCTGAAAAATCTGGTCGTCACGTGCTTTACCGCGGAATAATTAATTACTCAAATGGACGCGTATCAAGGAATTTAAAATATTTAATTCCATTTGCATGTTCTGAAAAATAATAGGCTGAGAAACTCTTCATTGAAGCGACATTAAGGGATCAGAAGGAATTCTTACACTTCATTTTCGCGCACTTCGCGTAGGTTGCATCATAAAATTGATCTCGAGATGTTCTACGAAGCATTACGCGAGATAAAAAACTTGCCAAGTAATTGTTCGATGCTGCATTCTGTCTCGCGTTAGTGAAAGAAGTTCTAAGAAAGAGTTCTTGGCGCGGAGACGTTATGAATTTCTGAGTAATAACGCGGTAGTTAAGGGCTCAATATCCAAATTGAAAGATACGCGTCGAGATTAGTTTCTCTGGCTAACCGAAAAGATATCTCAGTGGAAACTTTCTGTTCTCGCGGAGAAAAATGAAGATTGCGAAAGTTAGACCGCCTCTCGTTTACCTCGAAACAGATATTTCGCCGTGTGCTTTCCGCTTCTTCAAGCTTCCGCGCGCGCTCTCATTCAGCTTGTTAAATCTATTCCGCGTCCTCGAGTCTCGAAACGGTCCGCGATGGTTGTTTCAACGTCTCCTCTGCTCAATCTAATCGCGCATTTCATATCGTGGCCACTGCTTCTGGAAACAATACATTTGTTGTATCCGACGGAACAACCGGAAGCTTTTACAATTAGTATTGCGCGTCTGGAGAAGAATATGAATTTAAGCATTGGCACTCGAGTGGTGATTCGGAAGTACCGTGAAAATTGTTATACCACATTGTAAAATAATTTTTATATTATCAAAGTTTGGATTTAAAAAATTTTTAAGCAGTGAAACTGATGGTACCACTCACGAGAATCATTTTCGTATGGATAAATTTTCGTAGTGCATTTCGTTACATCAAATAGAAATACTATGAGCCAGCAAAATTATTTCAGATTTACAGTCAAAATGGCTTCGAGTTCAAAGGGTTAGCAAAGACACTCGATGGTCTATTAAGGGAGTGTATTCAGGCGAAAAACAATAACCAGTATTTGTCTCGATGGAATTTTGAAAATATGTATTTTGATATCATTTTCAAAATTTTATATGGAAAATTAGTGATAATTAATTTTTACCCGAACACCACCCTCCTTTAAAGTCATTTTTAATATTTCGGAACAACAAAATGGTGGCCTGGAATAGGAAATAAAAAGAAGTAAATTATTTATTGTTAATTGCTTAGAATATCAGTATTCTTTGACGACATTTATTAATATAAGAAAAGATATCCACATATCTTCCGATTTCTCTGGAATACCAATTTTGCATGAAACAATTTCGAACACGAGCATGACTTCATCTCAATTTTTGATTCCAAACACTCTTCAACAAAAACTACCCCCTATGGTTACGCTGTTGAAATTTTTTTCATATTGCGCAAGAGTGGATCTTCTTTGATTGGTCAATCGAAGGATACGCATCCAGATTAATTTGGCTGCGATGCATTTCTGTTTTGCCCATTGGAACAGAATATAATAAAATTGAATGAAATTGAATTCTTTGAACATTTCGTACAGATTTTAATAAACACGAGTGTCATTCAGCTCCCTGCAAATTCCGAACAGAATTTAATATACACGCGCGCACTAATATTGTGGATATTTTTAAAAACGAAATTTAATTAAACGAAAGTATCATTCGACGTTTTAAAAATTTCGAATGTAATTAAACGAACAAACAATATAATTTGATTTTTCAGGGATTGCGAACGAAGTTTAATGGACTAGAACAACGCTCAAACTTTCTCGATTTGTCGTTCGAGTTTCCTCGATTAAAATAACAATCAATTTTAATGAAATAGTATATTGCGTTTTAATAGCATTATTTCGAAGGCGACCATGATGCTAGACTACTTCGAATTCGCTTCCCCAAATTAATTCTCAGAAAAATACATTTTTCGTATCTTTATAGCCGAGCTCGCCTCTCATTGAACAGTGTCTTTTGTTAATAATTCGTAAACAAATCCACGGATTGTATTTTCGCTGAGGAAAAAGTTATCTCAAATGACCTCAGGGATCTCTAATTTCCGGCAAGTTCCATAATTTTGAGATACTCTTAGAGTCAGAAAGTTTTAAATCGTATATAGATGACGGAATTACTTGCTGAGACTCGATAATTAATGTCTATTATAATAAATAATATTTTCTCAATTTCACGAGCACATTAACTTTCCAAATTTAATTTGATCGAATAAAATATTTCAGCTTTATAACATTGTCGAGGTCGTTAACGTAGCGCATCTCAGTCGAAGAGTTACCGAAGATGGAATCGCGTGCTTATTGTTGGAACAATTACAGGGGTTAATTACCATGGGATTTTCTAGGTATCGTTTTTGTTCTTCCGGCTGCTTAACTTCGGGCCGAAGTACGGGAAATGTAGTTGCTGACAATAAGGGAGAAGGTATACATCGAAAATTCTGGTTTCCGCGTGGCGAGTACCGTCTGACAGATTACCGGTTCCAAGCCGGAGTTCTCGAACAATGGGAGCTCCGGAAATGCGCCCCGACTATTAAAACTCGGCCCGGTACGTTTTTCGGGCAGAAAGTTCAGCCTGGTATCGCGTCCGACCGCGACCCCTGTGGAAATGGTCGGACATGGGTCGGGATTTTCGCAATTTCCGCGGGCTCGCTCGAGGAAACGCATTCTCGCGTCGCTACGTATCCGGCGACGAAGCTAAACAGCCAGAAAAAGGGAACGGGAATACAATTACCAGCGCATCGATCGGTCGCCCGGCTCATTTTAATATTCAACATTTTTATTTAGCTCTCTCGGCTCTGTCCGCGGACTCGCTTCTTGCGTTTCATCGCGGTTATTTCGCGAACAATAGAATACCATTTTCAAAAGAGCGCACCGCTCGTCGTTTGAAAATATTCGGCTACGTGGAAAAATACGCATTAATAAGGCCGGGATGTGGAGCGCATGAACTTCGTTATTCGGCTACGATGTTTTTATCATTTGCTGCGATCTTTTCTACGGTCACTTTGCCTGATCAACATGAAACTTTTTCTCTTCGTTCTTTTTCTCTTTTCGAGGCTTGAGTTTTTTAAAACAGTGACGTATAGATTGTTGCGCGTCTGCGAAAATTCAACTCTACAATTTTAGCCATCTAGCTCTATTTGCGGATCACTGATTTATTCGAAATTAGTCCAATGTAACAGCGATGTAGTATGTTGCGTGGAATTATGATTTGAAACAGAGATAATTTTAACCAAAGATAGCATAATTATAACCATCACTGAAAAATAAATCATTTCTAACAAGATACGTTGTTTTTATATCGGCCGTATCATTTCTACAAATAGCGTAAAAATGCCGGCATTTTGTGAATGGTGGTGCAACAAATTTCCGGACGAATATGTGTTAAGGGCGAAATATTGCTAATTAATGTAACAACTTATTTTCATAATTTCGGACTTTCGCCACTTCTTAACTAATAGGTTCAATCGATGTAATCTTGTGTATTTAGATAAATTTTTGAAGATTGAGTAGGTAGTTTTATGATTTATTCAGCAGCAACGTTTTTGCCAATAATTCATTGATAGGATAACAGAATAATCATCCTTCAATTTTGCTGCTGAGACAACTTATCGAATATTCGTTTTGAGCTTGTATAGCTACCCGAATTACTTTACATGTACACCTGTTCCGTGCGTGTTGCGAAGGCTTTAACCTCTTAGGGACTATACGCCACTATAGTAGCTTTCGCGGATGTCATCTTTCTGTACGACGCACCACTATAGTGGCTTTCGCGGATGCCGTTTGATAAATTGTTAAAGTTAAAATGCATGTATCATATCTTTAAGAAAACTTATAATTTAATCATCAAATACTTCATTCCAATGTACTCGTGTAAAGAACAGCATTATCGGTCACACATTGCAGTGCCGTATCATTTACACGTACTAATTCGTGTTGAACTCTGCCGTACAGAGAAACAGCCCCGCGCAAAATTCAGCCGTGCCTAAGAGGTTAAGAAGAGTGGAACTGGAAGGGTAGCAAACAGTGTAGGCTAGGGATTATCCTCAGATTCCGTTGACCCGCCAAAAGTCCCTGGTAACAATACAAGTACCGAAAGAGAAGTTTGCTCTATTCAGTAAGCATCACAGAATATTTACACGAGAATAATAATAAACCACAATTGATTACAAAAATATGCAACTTTAAACGCTAGGTTAAAAAGTTAAAACAAATGACTCGTTTTATTATCTATTTTAAAGTCACTTATTATTTATAATTCTTGTTATGTTGCTTTGTTATTTTTTTATTTGTTTATTTAATGTCACATCCGTTTAATAGCAATTATCGACCACTTTTGGGATTACAGTTGGAAGGTTACGTATAAGTATAATATGTACGATAGTTTTTGCTTTAAATTGTTACATTGAAAACTTGATATCGATTTCTTAAGTTATTGTATAATTTTGCTGCTGTTTTTTTTTTAAATATGGCATAACTTTTGCTTTTTGTTTATAGTTGTCCAAACATTCTTTTATGACATTAGACATTTTGGGCAAGAAGATATAGTCTGGTGTCTGTGTAACTCGATTTGCTAATCACTTATTAGATAGTTAGAATTGTAGGGATTTCTTATTTCGTTGATTATGTTGGGATTGTCAACAGAAATTATTTATATTTATACTTTTTCGATTCTTAAGTTTCTTACTGTGTGAAGAACAATGTATATGTTACAAGATTCCATTGAAAGTGTAATGGAAAATTCATTCTTGATTTTTCTGTTACTAATAACAGTTTCGGTGATTGTTTTGCCGTCATTTACTTTAATAAATGTATGACTTACTAAATATCTCGTTTGAGCTGTTTGTAGTTTTGTCTCTAAATAACTTAATTATGATTCGTGCAGTAAGTAGCAATGTTCCTCATTTAACATTAAGAAAAGAAACGTCCAATTGTTTAGAAATATTGTCTATTCTAACAGTAAGGAGAGTACGCGGTAACTACTAAAAATAATTTTGCAAGTTGCATTATCGCGGTCTTTACTTTGCAATTGCTTAGAAATCTAAATTACATAAACATTCATAATCCTTTTCCAGTATCACTTTCCAAGTGATTCGCTTCTACTTTAATTCGAATAATTTTGTTTACCCGATCGCGGGCTGCACTTTTTATATTTCGAAATTTAACGCACAATTTCGTTGTTAATTATGTGTTTCGAATACATTGTACTCGAACGACTGTCGCTGTCACTCATCGAACATTTGAATTCAGCGTGCAATTTCTTGGTGTTTTAAATAATTCGCTAATTAACCAGATATTACGAAAATCACGTTCCCTTCGGCAGCGGTGCGTTCGCAAAAAAATGTCACGCGCGAGATTGGCGCAGAATATTATTACGTAACATCGTTGAGTGGCAATGGCGCCCAACAGCATCGATCCGAAATTAATCGCGAGCCGCGGCAGCGAGGCGCGCCGCGTTAAAATCTCGAAAGCTTGCTCACTGTGCGCTTTTAAATTGCTTCTCTGTGTGTCGGGGCATGTTAAAAGTCAGCCCCGTTACCAGACCAACACGGTTCAGTCGAAAAGGCCACTATAACGTATCTAACAAAATTGCCGAACTCTACTCAATTTTGTTATCATGTTTCAAAAGATAAACTAATCAATGTAGTAAATTCGGTTGAAGCAACCGGTCACCTTTAAAGTATCGAATAAAATTGATGAATTCTAATGAATTTTGTTATCAGTTTTCGGAAGAGAAACGAAGTATTCAAGCTAATCTAAATTCGTTGAAGCAAGAAAACATTGTCGAAGAAAATTGGTGAATTCAATTTAATTTTGTTATTATTTCTCAGTATCATTCAAGATAATGCCCGAATAGAATTTGTGAATTCAATTTTATTCTGTTATCACTTTTATCACATAAATGTTTCGCTTTGATACAAACAATATGCCAGAGAAAAAGATTGAATTTCTCAATTTATGGGAAAAAGTATTACATTTCCTTCATGGTGATCGATCAGCACAATTTCCAGTTTTCCAGTGCGTGTCTTCTGTCGAGGTGCGACAGAATCGAGAGGGAAATTTGCATATCTACTCAATTTCCTCACCGCCATTACCCGAGATTGTTACTCGGCGTTAACTTAATCCGATTCCGACTGTTCAGACTTGCCGGGATTAGATCTGTCGCGAAAGATCTCCGGCTTTAACCCTTTTGATACGAGTGCCGGATATATCCGGCGTCCGCGCGACGACCGCTGTGGACGAGCGCCGGATATATCCGGCGGACGTGCAACGACCGGTATAAATGACAAATTTTATATAAATAAATCTTAATATTTTATATAGGTACCTCTGAATATCTCTTAAGTTACAAGCAACACTATTGTTCAAAAATGTCCTTTTATTAAGCACAGTTTTTATTTAACGCTTAGGAAATATCTTCTTATAAAAGAGGAGTGGTCATGTGCGGCGGCAATTTTCGGCGAGGGGCCTCGTATAGCGGGAGTGTCACGGCGGACAAAGTGCTCGTACCGAGAGGGTTAAATAGACCTTCTTTCGATACAGAGGAGTCGCTCGTAAATTAACGGCGACCGGAGCTTCTCGCAGCATTCCGGGCTCCTCTTCGAGTGTCTGTCGTCAACCGAAACCGGACGCGCGGCTTTTAATCGATGATAGCTAAAGAAGTTTCTGGTTTCACCGTTTAAGAGGACAATCTTCTGCTTAAGTTTTGCAAGTGGAGTCCTCTTCAGGACGAGTAAAGGACTCCCACGGAGGACCTCGGGTATTCGTGGTCTGCCTCTTGATCGTTTTTCATCGCACTCCGTTTTTCGAAGCGGTTCTGTTCGCTTCTCAAACTATTCTGGAGAATATTTAGCATTTTCGAAGAGCATCAGAAAATTTAGCTACGTCTATTCACTAAAATAGTACATTCATAATAGGCAAAAATATTGGAATAAATAAAATAATTTAATAGATCTTGGTTTATTGATAAAAGTTGATTATTGAGTGAATTTTCAATTTATATAATGGATTAAAAAAACTTTTTATTACAAGTATAATTATAATTATATATTTATAATAATTTATCCTTCATTACCCATGATGAATTATTTAGTGATATTTTCTATCGATTTAATAAATACAATGTTGTATACTAATATCTTCTGTTCTTAAGAGAACTTATGAAATATCACACACTCATTTTACTCTTCGTTTAAAGCTGTCAAAATTAAGGTAGAAAGCATTTATATAACCCGAGTCACGTGTTAATCGCAGAAAGCTTTAATCGCAATATCGATGAAACTCGGTCTCTCCATTATCGCATTACCAAATCCAGCGAGAAAATTAAACAAACATTCGCTCGCTCGGGCACGATGCTGCGATTTTTCATCGGAAAAATGAGAAGTTCGTATTAATCCTTGATAATCCGATTCCACGCGATTCTATGCAGTGCTGCGTTATTACCAGCGATCTATGTATCTAACAAACGACAGAGGGACACGTCGGCGGCAAGTAGTGCGTGCAAAGCCCGAACGAATCTCGCCTGTCCTTCCAACGGTGTAGAACTTCAATCCGAGCTGTCCGGACGACGTCAAGTATAGTCGTGAGAAACCAACAGCTCGTCGACACCTCTTACTTTCCAACTAGGAACACGATATCTTTCGAATTCGCAATTTTTTTTTCCATCCGCGATGTGCTTTGCTCGGACACGTTCGCGCTGACGTGTCGCGGTATTAATCATGCTCGCCATGTGATCATTCCGCGACTACGAAACCAATCGTTTTGGCTGTTATCTACGAATTAAAAGCAGTAGGGTATCGCAATCTATTCGACCACAGATTTCCACTATAAAGTAGAAGGAATTTCTAAGGAACATTCTTCACATTTCCACAGAATTCTTAAGAATTCTCCAACTAAGCGTGTAAGAATTTTTAGAATTCTGCGGTACCTTGCAACTGGCCTGCAGATCTTTATACAAAATAAGAATTATCCGCAGCTGAGTGCAACTTTATTTCTCTCTTAAATCGTTTTAGTAAGTTCAACTAAACATACCAACGTTCTTAGTTTCTTTTAATCTGTTCACTATACTATGTTTCACCTAGCTCATAATATCAGAATTGTTTAGCCCTTTGCGGACGAGAAGGCGTCTCTCGGTCGCCACGACATTTCGGTCGACAGAAATAATTTGTATATAAATCACAAATTGTATATAAATGATAAATTATATAAATTATACTTGTATCATCCACAAATGAAAATAATTCATAAATAAGACACTCGACACATCAACAAACATCGCCTCGTCTTGCTGCCTTACCCGATGGAAAAAGTCATTATCCGCGAAGGGTTAGGATTCTTTGAAATTGTTCTCGCCTTAGTCTAGTGAACCTTAGTGAAACTGTTCAGACCTTACAAAATTGTTCCTGAATTCTTTCGAGTTTCCTGCACTTTACTAGAATTTCGCAGATTCTTCGTTCTTTTCGAGAATTTTTTGGAACCGTGAATCGGAAAGCTCTGAGATATGTTTAGAACTTCTTAGACTTCTTCGCACGTCTCCAAATTCCTGTTGAAGGTTTCAGAATTCTTCAAGTTGGAGTTTTACGGGAGCCTTCTTCACCCTTCACTCAGCATTCCCCATTCTCTTCCAGAATTCCTCAGAACCGTCGAGAACCGTTCAGAACTGTTTACAATGCTCGGGCGCTGTTCGCACTTCTCCAAGCTGCTTAAAAACTTTCCAGAATTCTTCGGCGCGCTCCGTTTTCCTGCTCCTCCGCGCGCGTACGGTCTGTTGCAGCCGCATTTTCACTTTCTTACGGTACGAGATAGCGACGGCATTCTTTATTTGGTATAGCGTGCCCCGGTAAGTATGTTTTCCAGTGATTCAAGAACTGGTTCCCCGACTTTTACTGCCACCGGCAGAATAAATGCTCGGCCGCGGAAAGAAATTGCGTCAACGAGGCCGGTTACGGGAGCCTCCGCTCTTTCGTCATTGAAACTTGCGATTTTAATACCGTTTAATCCATGGCCAATGCGACGATTCGATGCGTTCGCACGTCACTTACGATGGAAATCACCGCGTGGATAAGCGATTTCTAGCGATTCTACAATCTTCTATGTCGCTTTATGAGCTGCATTCCTCATAGTTTAGTATTCCTCATTCTTATAAGCTACGTTGCATACTACGTGCTCCGCCAGCTCTCTATGGTTTACAGATGATGCAATTTTCCTAGGTTTCAGACGTCTTCGCCTTTGATCTTAAATGAAATTTTAGCCGAACTTAACTTCGATGCCAAACACGAACTTTACTCAATTGCTGCCGACAACGTGGCAAAATGTATCTTGCAAAGGTATTTTAAGTTGTGAATTAGTTTCCATCTCGACATTGACGTTTGTTGATTCCGAGTTATACAGGATGTAAATTCGCGGCTTTGTTTACGAGTTATTAGTGAAAAACACTGACCAATGAGAGGCGACCGAGTTAACGAGTGGACGAAGTACAGTTTCGCTCATTGCCTCAGTCACCTTGCGCAAGCTGATCTTGCTTCTCATTGGTCACTGTTTTTCACTAATAACTGGTAAACAATGCCGCGGATTGCATTTTCGCTAAGGAAAAAGGTATTTCAATTGATCTCAAGAACCCCTCTTTTTCTAGAATTGCCATAATTTTGATACACCCTATGTACAAGATAGAAATAACAAAGAACTATTCATATATATCATTGTCTTGTAACAATGACAAAAAATAGAATTGCGTCGTAAGGTATCTGTCATAATAAATTACTGTAACAGTATCAAAATCCATAAGCCACTCATTCTGACGAATTTACTAGATTTAGCAATGAAATGAGATTGGTGAAATGATTTCTACGATCGTATGTGTAAAAGTAAACTGGAAATTCCGTATGAATTTTGTTTTGGAAGTATCGGAGGTTGTATTAAATGCCTGGGTCTATCGGAATTATTTCGCGCAGACAGCTGAGATTAATTAATGACCGCCTTTGTTGGAATTGATTGATATTTACTTTCCATATCGTTTATATGGACGTTAGTGTTAGATCGAATGGAAGTGCGTTTCGCGGACGATATATACGTGCCGCCTTTTATCCTATAATCTCTCCTGTCAATCAATGCACTAACTACATTGTCTGCTTTCCGAATGAAAGTACTAACGTTTGAACGCGACGTGCACGTAAGATTGCAACGTTACGCAAATAATACACTGATAGGACCATTAATCTTCCACGTAATGCATCGGTGATGTGCAACGCGCATTTATACTTTTGTTGTGTGCTGCAATCAAATTTCACACAGTTTTATCATTTTCCTTAGTTTTATACGATTCTTTAGGTGGAACAAATAAATGTTTTTTTAGAGTTTCTAAAATGTTTGAATTAGCATTGGTTCTAGAGATGCCAAATTTTTCGGAAAACTTTCTTTCCGTCCTTGTAGAAAAAACTCTAAAATCTTGATTAGTAACATGTACTTAAAGAGAATGATTACGAAACTTTATATGTAATGTTATTAGATTGAAAGTACATATTATAGTGAAGGATATTTTATATTATGTTGCAATATTATTTTGTACAGTACCTAAGAAAAAGTATAAATAATAATAAAAGTCTTTTTATATCGAAATAAATTGAATCGATACTTTCCTCGACACAAAACAAATTAAAAATTTTTTAAAACAGTTTCACGACACCTAAGAATAAGCTCCGAATAACACGTCACTTAACTTTTGTCGGCAAGTGTGTCTATTTTGTTGAACGTACTAAAATGGTTACAAGTTTCTACAATCTGTCTAAGGCTACAAGTTTGCGAGAAATTGCGGTAACATAAAAGAGAAAGAAATTTGTTTATTTATTCTATAAAACGGCTCTTAAGTGAGGACTACCGTGCATGTATTCGGATTCCTCGGTCGTTCGAGTACAGGAAAATCAACTTAATGGTATGCAAATGGATGAACGGAATCCGAAAGAGTGAAACCGCGTAAACAGGTTACAGAGATGAGAGGATCGTCGCAGGAGTGAACCGAGGGGAACCTGCGGAAAACATCTCGCCGCTGACGAATGATCGTAAAAGAGTTACGACGCGACTGGCAACAGTGACGAAAAGGCGCCTCGGCTTTCAGTTATGTAAAACGTTTCACCGCTTCAACGCCTAAACACGGTAATAGACGGGCTCGGTGTTGCGTGTGCATGTTGCATCGCCGGTGCATGACGCGCATCATGCACGGATCTATCGACTGCCACCTTCTCAAATTATCTGAAATTTAATAATCACGGACCAGCGTTCGTACGTCGACACTTCCTCCATTTTGTATTCTCGTTCTTCCTTGTTTGCGGGTACGTGCGTACTTTTTCTCTCTCTCTCTCTCCTCTCCTCTCTCTCTCTCCTCTCTCTCCTCTCTCTTTCACCGTTCCGCATCTACGACTTCAAGTTTATTGGAAAAGCTCTTAAACACATTAAATGAGACGATGTCCATAAAGTTGAAATTTTATCGAGGGGAAACCCGGTATCGGAACAACTCGAAATTGGCAAATTTACGTCAATTCCATGCGAGTTTTTCATTCGACGAAACGGTTTAAACAGACTTAAGCGAAATATATTTCGAATCCATAGTATGCGTCTATCTAGGCTGGTTTATGTCATAGCTTGTCTACCGGGATATACGGGATATATTTATGAAAGGTCGAAGCGATTGGAAAGTTATGCTTTTTGATGGCTTTCGGTTCTGTTTTCTTTTTCGACGGCTGCACGATTTTTCCGCAGTAAAAATAATATGAAATGCCTCCCGTAGCTTTTTCATCGAACGAATTTCATGAGAGGCTTCCGCCTACTCGTGATGCATAAACTTTCAGCACGCATGCATAAATAAATGTTCTATTACACCGACGGTATTGATTAAACGTATGACTGGGTTATCGTAAAAGTAGTACGTGTAATATTTTTGAAGCTTTGATCGTGAGCTTCGTTGTTTATACTATTGCGATCGCCAGTGTTGTGATATAAGTTATTAAAAAGTATTTTCATTTCAGCAATTAGTAATCGACATTAGACCTACCGAGCACTACACAACTGAAAAACGTGCGTTGTTTTATAAAAATCACAAGGCAGGATTTATTTAGATCTTTCTTTATTTTTATTCCAATGTATACTTGGATATTGCGATAATTTTATTCAGTTATTTCTTAACACTTTCTCGCGTTAAGAGCTTCAAGAATTGCATAAAATTCAAGTATTTTATTCAATTAAACTAAAATTGCAGAACAAACTTGTATCAATTATATATTAAAATTAAGATTTTATTTTGTAGAAATTAAATTGGAGGATTTCCCCATTCAGTGGTCAAGCGACTTAATTTAAAACGGGGAGGTCTCCCTGTTCGGTTGAGCATGTGTTCAGAAAGAACTCTCCCAATTTCAACAATTTTAAAATTAAAAAATATAAAATCTATTGTTTTGACTGAGGCGGTAGTTTTAAAGAAAAAGAGAAAAGATTGAAATCCTTGCCGCTTGCGCGATCTTAGTATTCCAATTGCGTTTATAATATATTTGATGATATATCCCAGCTGTTGTAAAGAATACTTTCATTGGAGTCGTATTGCCAGGAATCAGTATTCGATTGTTCTCACCTGTTGACACGTATACTGCTTCCGGCGCGGCGCAGCGGAGGGTTCGCTTTATTCGTTTTCGATGGGGCTAGCTTCGGACGAAACGTTTTCGGCACGTGATTTTCGTTCAAACTCGGAATTCCCCGATACTATTAGGAGGGCCGGAAAGTAATAAATTTTTTAACAAATTTTTATTTTTAATCAGTGATATAATCACTTTCGTCATCTACAATCTTTTGCTACCTATTTTGCAAATTTTGAATCTCGGATCGTTAAAAACCAATTGATTTTTGCACAAAATGTCTGGAGATGGCATTTTGGACATTGTCCATATTTTCAAATTTGTTGTCACTTTGAAAATGTTGTAGCAATCGGAATAAGTGGAAATCTGATGGCGCAATATCGGGCGTGTATAGTGGGTGAGGCAAAACTTACCACCCTAATTCATTAATTTTTTCCACGGTTCGTTTTGTGCAGCGTGGTCTTTCATTATCATGTTGCAGAATAACGTTTTTTCTGTTGACTGTTGTTAGTCACTTTTCAATTAGAGATTGATTTACTAGTGATACGACAATTCTTAAATGGTTGGTTACGAGTGTTTGACAGTCCTTCGATTGTCTGACACAGATTTGCTTCCACTTGTGTGCCCTTAATATGCCATTGCATAAAGTTGTTGGTCTTCCTGATCGATACGAGTCGCACAGATCAAAATTATCCGATTTGAACTTCGAAAACCACCTTTGTCATTTTCAAACGTTTCATGCATTCGGATAAACATTGCAAATGTTTTTGATAGCAACTGTTGCGCTATTCCTCTTGCGAAATTCAAAAAGCATACAATGCCGAACAGGTACCTCTTCCGGTGTTTGGCTGGCCATTTCATCATAAATTGCAAAGAAGAATTTGAGATGAGATTATTTATAAGAAAACAAGTCACTCTAATCGTAAAATGTCTTTCACACGACGCGAAGTATACAATGAGCTGACAAATGACAAACGAATATCGACATAATATGCAGGAACGATATTACTTTCCGGTCCCCATATACTTCGCACTATTGCGATCAAAGTTTGTATGTTTGATTAAATTAATCCATTTCAGTTTCATTTTATACAACTGCGACAGGAGGGAGGGTGCCAGCAGTAACGAGTTAATTCCTTTTTCTTTAACGAGTCGCACGTTGACATTGAATGCCACGCCACAACCTCAAAAATTTAATAACCGTGAAGTATTTCATTTAATCAAATTAAAAGTGAGAAGTAAAGTTGGACGACATTAATTACTTTTCGAACATTTTTACGTTTTGCTGATCGTAATGAAAGTAGAAAGATGTAATAGATAAACTTAAAGATTAACGTTTATTTTCGATCAAATAATTCCATTACCTATATATCATTGTAGTTAAATTGTCAATTAACGGAGATTTGGGATGATTCCAGATCCAGAATTCACACTTACTGTAACGAGTTAATAATACTAGACTGCAAACTTTTTGCAAAATAAAAATTCTCTATCTTGATTGCAATAAACAGGAGTTGAAAACAAATATATTTGCATACTTATCATTTTTAATCAGCTGAAAATTATATAACAGTATTGTTAGATTTTTGAGTTGCATTTGGTGTATTTGATTGAATCTTCTCATTTTTGTAATAAATGTATGAAATCCGCAATCTATTATTACTCGTATTCCTGGATCGAGAAATAAAGTACTGCAAACAAAAATGTCCCAACATCAGAGAACAGATTTTTCTATAAAAACATCCAACTGATTAACAGCTTTAAAGTATAATACCGCTAGTGGAATATATTTTTACAATGATTTTTTGTTATTTCAAACGTATGAAGCGAATATTTCTCAAATGTATGCTTTTTGATAGAACGAATGCTTGGAATTCTATTGCATATGCATATGAATGGATAGATTGGTTTTGTAACTTATACAAGAAATTTGGAAGAACTTTACGAGATATCGGTAATATATTTACAAGGCAACAGCTTCTTGTCTTCGAATTCGAAGTTTGTATTCAGCAGGTGCCTGAAGCGCCAACTAAAGTCCACCGGTTCAGATCGTCCCGATGGTTTCAACACGAAAAGTTTCAACAGATTCGCGGTTGATTTATCGCGGGATGATACCTTACTCTCGCGCGGTTCTATCGCGACGGCGCCACAGATGCTTGCAGTTCGGTTTTAATAGGGTGTTGCGCAAGAACCTGACTCGCGAAAAAAGAAGAGGGTGACGCAAACGACACTGGTATTTTCGTCCTTCGATGCGAGCGAACATTGCTTTGAAAGGTGAAATCCGACGCCTGGAAACGCTTGCTGGTTATGCCTTTGTAGTTGGCACGCGCGCGACTCTGCTCGACTCTCGACTCCGCTTCGCTCGGCTCAGCTCCGACTCGGTTACGTCGCGGAATAATTAATGACTTTCGTGCACGGGGCGCCGATTAAAACGGACAAATCGAGGCTGATTCGACTTTCACGGGAATTATGAAACTTCCTGCACGCCGGCCCCCGCGAGTCTCCGTGCGCCGTTTGAAATTGCCGCGCTTTTCGCGCCGCCGAAATCCGCCCGATTTCGCATTCCACGCGCGAACGAAAAGCTTGAAGCGGTTGTCGAAACGCGCGAGCAGGGTCCGCGACTCGCATACGAGTGGCCGCCTAATCGCGTGACTCCTCGCGTGTAACTTTCCGCGCGACGCCTTCGAATCGCCATGATCGAACCGCGCGGCGTTTCCGGAGGTCTTTTTATGAGTCTCTGGTGGCGGATGAGCGCTTCACGGAATAGTGGTTACGTCTTCTTGCAAAACGATTGAAAAAACTTATTGCTAAATTTATGCGTTTATAATATAAAAAGATGAAATTTAAAACAGTGTAAACGTTAAAAGAATATGAAGATAGATTACGTGTGATCGAGACGAGCTCATTTTACTTAATGCTTTCGTTATTTTATGAATTCTTTGTGTACATAATTTTTTTTAATTTTAGTCAGAAGATGTATATCAGAATGATATTTGTTGTACATTTTTAATATAAACAGCGTGCACTGTAACAATGTGTCAGATTCGCGACGTATCCATTGGTATCTTCTAAATCGAAACAAAATTTGACTCTTTTGTTATCAAAATCTAGCCTCGTTTTATCAAAGAAATGATTAAAGACGAAGAACTGCTGCATGGGTTTGACAATAAATAATTCTTTTTTGCTATATTTTACGTATAATGAAAATATACTTATACGAAGAAAGTAAATTCAGAAATTTACAATCCTAGACAAATATTCCGAAGATTGCTAGAATTTATTTACGTATATTTAACAGTTAGAAATGATGCAGGAAGAAAACATTTCTTACTTTCAAACCTAGTCCACACCCTAGCTAATAAACAAAAAACTAACTTCTGCGATACTAGTGATGTATTTTGAATATTGAACACTTTTTTTTTATTCTTTCTGCTATCAGTCTCGCGATTTCAATTCACTAATTACATTGTCACAAATATTGTATGATTAAATAAATAATGTATAGATTCGTGGAACACGGTAGCGCAGCTTGAAAGCGCATAAATGTATGCAATTTTTATGGAGATCAGAGAGGCGACTCGAAAAAATAACTCTTTCCCGGCGAGAATGTCTGCCTGTAGCTTCGTAGCCCGAGAGCAAGCCCATTTCGCCGGTCCCTCAGCGCCGTCTGTACTGAAAACAGTTCCGGATTAGAATTTTAAATGGTGCCCTGGGTATCGACGATCCATGAAAACAGGGTTTAAGATGCAGCGCGGCGGAGTACTGGCACATCCTAGGCGAAACTTGCTAATGGCTCTTTTACCAACTCTTGCCAGACTGCCGATAGATCTCGCGAAGTTCACACTTAATAGGGGGGCATCCATGGTGTTCCTATTTTTCGCCAGCTCTTCGGTAATTACAACGATGGCGTTTTGTCACGGTTCCAACCACTTCTCCCGGCCCATTAGCATCTTCCGCAAGAACGATTTTTAGGGAGGCGTGTTATGCTCGAACGTTGTTAACCGTGTCGTCGGGTGCAAACAGTCGTGAATGAAAGATTGTATCGCGGATTCTCACGTGAATCATTGGTACGTGTAATTAATTCGACTGATTTCTGGACGTGTAGGTACTTTGTTGCTCAACGACGAGTTGATTCGAGGAAATTAGAGTTGGTTCTAGTTATTGTTTTATTTTTGTATTTAACTAGTTAGAATTTTTAACGAGTATACTAAGAAGAAGATACATTTTGATATTCTTTATTAAATTATATATTTTACAAAAGTGTTGTATTTAAAGGAAATTGTGAAGAAAATCGAATATTTAAGGTATAATTGCACTTAACTAAATATCCATATGAATTATTCACCAAGTAGTTCGTGACAAAATGTTAAATACAAGATTTATTAGATGAAGTGATTTGGAAGTCGTAGTACAACAAAGCAGATGGTGATTTGAAAAAACAAGAAACAATTTTACTATAACATATTTTTATATAAATATGGTAGTTGTTTATTCTTTTACCGTAGGTGCCTCCCTTTGAGATAGCATTTGCGAACATTAATTATCGTGAACTAACATTTAAAAACACAAGAAATAAAACAACACTAAAGTAGATAGAAACTTTCGCAACTATTATATATTTAACATAGGTTATTAAAAATCTTTACGTAAAATAAAAATTATCTCCACCGATTACAAGAAATAAGAATAGAACAAAACTGAATATTCTCTTAATAATTATAATTACGTAAAAATGACATGACTACATCTGGTTAGTCTTCCGATGTTCTTCCAACGTGCGTTTTCGATGCCATTGTTCTCATAAATACATAAGATTCTAGTGGTGGCATGACACTTCGTTAAATGCAGCTTGGCAGGGAGCGTATTAAACATTTGAAATCTTTAAGTCATATCTCGCTTTAAAATCTCCGACTGAAATAACAATCAAGTTTCCGAGTCATGTCATCAAAATCGTATCATTCTCGATCGCCCATCGCAACGCCTGAAACGGTTTATTTAAAGTGCTGTGTACGCGTTAAGCGTTCGTTGTCCGACGATCGATGCAATTACGTTCCCGAGTAATTCCATGTCGCTTAAATTATTGTTGTCGGCACGGAGGTACGATATCGTGTAAAGGTGAGCTTGGTAGAAGGGGTGATGTGAAATTAATGTTCGCTCACGAGATGTTTTGTCGGCGGTGCCGATAGCCGGCCGCAAGAGCCGCATGCCATCGGCGCGGCGGTGGCCATTCGCAGGTGGATGCAGTTCTAATGCCAGAGACGCTTTGCATCGCGCACGGCATTGCAAGGCCAGCTAGCCGCAAGAAACCGTCGTCGGGAATACCGGCCTCGCAACTTCTCGGCCCGTATAAATCGCGGCACGAAACGATGTCGGTTCCAGACAAATCTGTTGCATAACTGTCTTGTATCGGTGGAAATCGTCGCCGCAATCGCGTGATAAATGCCGACCGGCTTCCGCAGTGTAAACACTACCGTCAATGATCTTACCGGACAGTTCAAAACATTTGTCACTAAAAAAGCCAACTCACAATTTTAGAAAAAATGTGTTTCGTCTTTATCCTATTTTTGTTGTATTTTCTTGCCTTTTTCTATTTATTATTAATTATTATTCTTTTCATTCTTTTTAGTATTCTCTTTATTATTGATTATACCAGAGGAGGCTTATACAGCAGACTACAATTTTGTACATTATATACAATAGTTGTCAATAACTCTATGCGATCAAGTGTCTATTCTCAGTCACCAAAGCTATTTATTTATTTTTACTTTCACATAAAATCGGAACATATTATTGCGTTACATGTATTTGAACTTTAAAAAGGGATTAATAAAATTATTATTTCTGCATATTAGTATATTATGTATTACTGTTTGTTTCTTATGTTAGATTTTATAATAAAATGATAAATAATTTTTACAAACGTCATAACAAGCTATAAATGAATGACTAATTTTGTCGAAGATTTTTAATTGACGACAACACATTCTTTTTTCTATTTTCTTGTCTTTATCGATTCCTCTATTTATGTTGGTTATATTTTATAGTGTTTTGTCTTCTTTTATTCCTGTTTGTTATGGAGTAAATTTTACGAAAGGTCATTAATAGTATTAATATACGGCGGATGTTTGTGTAATCGTGGGTAACAGGAAACTCGAAGAACATTGTGGAGTACATAATTTTCTGAAATTAAACAGAATCTTATGTCGATTTTATTGAAAATAGTAATGAGGATAATAACTACGCCGCGGATTTTATGCATTTATAATGTTCTACTTTGTCGCACTGATTGAAGTTGTTAGGCAGGGAAATAAACTTTTATACAATTTCTATTGCAATCGGGTCAGAGAATTTTTCATTTTGCATAAAGTATTCGCAGTCTAGTAACAACTTTCGCATAATTTATGTTTTCCCACGAGGTCTTTAATCAGACCGGAATTTTCATATGACGATTAAAAGAAAGGAATGTCCGCTCGTCGACTGTTTCGTCGGATCCGACCGAATTCGTCGAGAATTTATGCATACTTTCTCTCCGGCGAGTATTTCTTCCTTAGAACATAGCTTTATGCAAGCATTATATAAGCGCGATTATTCCGCGTCGGTCTCTTTGATCGTCTCCTATTGGCTGCCACGAATCGATGCGTTGGATACCGATAGTGACCTAATTACCTTTATCCTACAATTGAATGTGTAATAGCTATGACAAAGTCTGGAAGATTGGACGATCTCTTCGAGCATTCTATTTGCTTTCCCGCAGACTAAAATACATTCCGATTGAAAATTGCTGCATGACAACTCCAGTTAAAAATTGCAGTGTACTATATATCTTAGCGAGTTCATTGCTTGAAAAAGTTGAGAAAGTTGATATTTATAAAAATTCTCATTGTGGTAGACACATTCTGAAAGTGTTGAATTAACTCGCTGTAATCTGACATATTTACATATTAAACATTGACATATTTTGAATATTAAAATATAACCTCAAGACATAAATTAACAACGAATTGACGATGTTTAAAAATGTGAATTTGCTTTGATGAGTGGAGCACGGTTTGAATATTGCAATGCGTAAAATGAATTTGAATATTATAGTACGTTGAAAATTAAATGAAAAAAATTAGAAAACGATGTCCTTTTCATGCTAAATAATCGTCCCGAATAAAATATAATTGAAATCTCTCAGTAAAATTGTACCAATTTTTCTTTCTAAAGAGCTCATATATACACGCGACAGATGCACACGACTCCGTAATTTTCAAACGCACTAATTAACAATCGCCGCGTCGAATTATATGACGCATGCGAAACGAGCCCAACTGCACACTTTATCACAATATAGATCTGTAGACTTAGTAACTCGTTAACCTTCGGAATATTAGCGCGTTAGCGCGACTCGCAACTCGAGCAGGAATCCATTAGCACCGCTAGGTCATCGAAAAACATCATTAGCTACAGTCTTTGATTTACTAATCTCCCTCGGCCGCGTCCCACATAGAAGTCTTTCTCGTCTCTTTCCCATGTTTTGCTCGCAGCCATTCTCAAGAGTCGATTCACGGTGATCTCGACGTCACGACGCGTCGCGTCGCGCCGCGTCGCAGGAAAATCGCCGGAGGTTCACTGAATGAAGAAAAAGGGGGTCAACTCCGCAAAGTGGCTTCGAGTCTCTGGTGTCGAGTCGAGGGCTCGAGACCCCGAGCTTGCCGAGCTTCTCCTTTAAGAATCTCATAAATCAATAACTTCGTCTATTTGTTATCGAGAATGGTTGATAGCATACTGCTGCCTCCAACAACGCGATTTCGACTGCACGAGAATTTTTGCTACGACGATTTTCCCAATTATTTTCGAGCAATTTACGTGTCTAATATACGCACACATGTTTCATAGATATTATAATATAATACTTTTTAAATCAACCGGTGGTATTTGTATCATACATACGTGTCGGAAAAATATTAAGATGATTGTGCATGAAATGGATAACAAACGACAATTACAGTTGATAATTCTTGCTACTTATTCCCTTTTAAAGAACGGTGTGAAATAACCACGAACTTATCAATCATCATTTTAAAGATCTCCTTATTTTTATTATTATAATGTACAGATAACTCTCGCATAACTTTCATGGCTCTAGTGACGCTTACGCGAGCTCAAACGTTTCTGCGCAATCTCCGAAAGTTTGAAATAAGGCATCATTTGTTTATTCAATAAATAAAGCGATGCAAAAATTTTACTGTCCAATTGCGCACAAACACCTAAACAAAAGTAAACTATAGCACCGCGTTCCTCCGTCGCGAAATATTCGCGATGCTCCCGACCCTCTTTGCGCTTCGTTTCGTGGCGATTCTTCCATTTGTAGCGATACGAGTTTTTGCGCGCGACGTCGCCTCGTTTCATGGTCATTATCGCCGACTTTTGCCGTTCAGTTCGCAAAATCTGCACGGTAATGCGACTCGCCGATCTATCGTCGCGTTCCAACGCGCTCCGCGACGTTTCAAAGCGGGGCGCGTCGCCGGTTTCTTTCCGAGAGCCGAGCTCTCTCTGATTTTTACTTTCCTTCCCCGTCCGACGATCCGCCGTTCGCCTAATTATTCTTGATCCTTCAGAGCCGTTTGTTGCTCTGCCATTGTGTAGCCCTCGCAATTCCCGCAAGCGGATTTTCAACGGTGGAAATATCGTGAAACCACCCTCGGGCTGCGTTCCCAGCGTTATTACCAGTTGATTCGCGTTCATGGATGATTTCAGCTTGCCATGCTTCGGTGCACCTTGTCCTCGTAAAAGTATTCACGGGGGAAAAAATCGACCACGTCGTTTTAATCAATAGAGCAGCTCGAAATCAGTCAAGAAGACGCGCTAGAAAATTATTTGAAGATATTCGTGCATCGAAATCGTATTCTTTTGTTATTATTCTTGTGAATGCTGCTGCCGTTTACGAAGAACGACGCATTTTTATTTCGTGGTGTTGCTGGAATCTCTATTGGTTACTAATATATCAAATCCTTATCATTTTTTAATATATCTGTTCTTCTTTATAAAATTATTTAGCAAACGAAAGCTGATTTTAAGGGAATGTAAATGTACGTATTGTTAACGATAGGTACGCATTATTACTAATGACATTATTACTAACATGATTTTATTTTCAAATGTCTTTTATTGATTTATTTGGCAAATTTGCATTATAATTATTTTAAATTACTGTCGGTCTATTTATTATATTTAGCAGTAGCTATTTACATCTGAAATGTCTTGGCAATGAACGGCGGATTTTTATGCACAATAAAAATCATTCACATAATATAAAGACAATAAAATGACATTTTCAATCTCTTCTTTACTTTTTTAATTGAAATTGCTCGTTTTCCATTTACGAAATCTATAGTAATGACTATAATCTTCCGTAAAAATCTCGATCGATGAACCCAGTATCCGTTCAGTTCATGCGAAGTAGCTTCGTAATTGCGCATGGTAATTTTGTGTGGAATTTGGGGATACGGGAGAATCGATCTCGACCGATCACGACGAGACCCTTGCAATCAACTTAACAAATTGCATTCTCAGATCGGGAAATGGTCGAGGAGATTCGACGCGGGAAAAATCCGAACATTTCCGTTCCTGTTTATAGGGTCAGCTGGGGGCTAGCCGATGGTCAGCTACGGCCGATTCGCGCTTTACGGATGATTTACAGTGTTCACGGACGATTGCGCTTCTGTGTGGGCCGAGATTACAAAGAGATATTGCGCTGCTGCTTGTGTACGACGCTAGATCATCCACGAGATGCGGCTACGGTGGATACGGATCTCACAATTCAGCTTAATTACCCATCGCGATATCGTTCGGCTATTGTTGAGGCATTTTTCGGCAGCCCTCGAACGGCTCGAATTAGAAATTATTTAGCCTGGCTTCGTTCGTTGTTTATGTGGGCTGCTCAGTGATTAGTAGCGTACTAACATTGAAAAATGTAGTCACTTGCAAGATCTCCGAATATTCGACCGATTTTAATGAAATGATCAGGAATTAAGCAAATACTATAATTTAATATATAATAAAGAAACACTATTTATTTATTTATTATTATTTATTGTTATCTAAATAATAGATAATAGTACGAATAGTACAATAGTACGAAGAAACCTTACGATGGTCTATTTCTATTTTTGCGAGAAAAATTCTAAATAATTCAGTAACACAAAGATTGATGAGCGATGAATTTAGCAATATGCACCAGATTTATTACAATAATCGTTGTAAGAATGCACTCCTACTTCTAAACGAATGTAAGAATTAAATATATCAGTGAGATCGCCGACAGTCATTAAACGTGGAAAAGCTTCGCCTGTTTTTAATATTTATTACGTAATACAGACGTTTATGCGTGACTGCGATGCGAAGATATGGAATAAATTTGTTTTAACGATGGTTCGTTTTTGCGAAAAATGGCTCTGTAAATATGTGTGAACCGCATTCGTTCGCAGTTGCAGTAAGTAGAGTCAATAGGTCATGAACATAGGCGTTGGTAAGGTAAGGTATATGTTAACAGCGCGCGCAGTTGAGATTTAAATTAAAAATGTTTTCGTGAAACGCATTGAGGTACTATCATATTTCATTTCATAATTTTTAATTAACGTTGCTATAAAGTTACCTTCACGGTGTGCTTCAACGCGGAGAAAAACGACGAACGCGCATTTAGGATATAATTGTGCAATTATTGTTCGAGCACTCTTTCAGGCGAATACAAATCATTGATGAGCATTGTTACAGAGTCCATGCTCCGCCGACTCCCTATTAAACATAGTTGATCACATCTTTCATTCGCGCAGTTACAGATATGTAACACAGATAGTTCTATTCTTTCGCCCAGCAATCAGTTGCTATCGTCGCTGCACCGTCGGCTACTGCAGAATATTTAACGCGTCTTTCAATCTCGGCTCTGAATAGAGAAACAATTTAGGTTTGATGATCACTCTGAATAACGGAATAGTAATTAAATCTAACAAGAGGAGCAATAGACGTGATTGCTTTCCGAATACGTAGAATATCCCATGCGGCAGGGATCGATAAAAACAAATAGCAGGAAGGATTCTAACAGCGTTCGTTCCATTGGTTTCAGCGAAAAACAACAATTTCGGTAGTTTCCATGTTGTTCGGTACTGTTGATTTTTATCTCCGATAAAATCATTGACGAGCTGTGCAGAATTGCAATTGAATTTGCAATGCAATTGAAGAAATTACAATTGTAAAGCAATATAATTGCATTCGGATTCAATGACATAGTAATTCGTATTTGCGATTCCAGTACAATTAGAAGATATTAAGTAACTAAATTACATTAGCTGCGATTTACGATGTAGCTCCATTGAATTATGAATTAAATAGTAATAAATTAATACATAGTTAGGGATGGAAATACAATGAAGAGACAAAAAATGAGTATAAGGAAGAAGAACATAATAAAGTGAGAGTTCTGAGTTGTAATTTGAACTGCATTTTAATTATATTGTTTTTCAATTACTTTGTTTTCTCAAACTTATTTTAATTACAATGTTTTTCAATTGTATTATGCTTCAATTACTTTTTTCAGTTACTTTGTTTCTTCAATTACAATGTGTGTGAATTGTATTGTATCTGCATTACCCTCCTGATTAATATAATTAAATATTGAATCAACAGAAAGATTTAAATTACGTTAAATTACATAATTCAAATTGTGAATTTGAATTACAGTGTATTTGGATTATCACAATTTTGAATCCTTAATAAATATTTTTCCAAGATCCGTATAACGGAGAAACTTGTTCTTCTCGTAAAAACGAATCGACTATTTTTATTCGTTGACAACCAGACTGTAACTCGTAGCGCTGACACCATAAAATTCGATCGAAACTCACTCTAGAGAAAAATCCAGGAACATGTTTACAACATGCTATTCAGCTCGTAGTCGTTATCGTTGCCATTCGGGTTCGGTTCTCGTCGCGTTCGCGAGTCGATCGGCGCGCACACTGCAAGACGAATTTCATCGGAAGCCGGTCTCCGTATTTCAAACGACGCTTACCCAAAGAACAAGCCGCCTTTTCATCGACAGCTTAGATACCAAAGCCTCGTCGAAAATTCCGTAATTACCGAGAGCAAGTGACCGAGCCTCGTTAATTAACGAGCGCCGCCGGCGTCGTCGATTTCGCGTTGCGACAAATTGCCGGGCCTCCCATCCAAGATCGTTGGAAATCAACTCTCCCACTCTCGCTTGCCGGCTTTTATGAATCTAGCCCGACACTTTTTCACGTTGCTTTGCCTGTGTGGCAAGCTTCTTCACAGTTTCGATCCGCCATAACGTTTAACCAACCGGGCAGACGCAACGAGTTCAAAGGATAAAACCGACAACCTAGTTATTTTCTTTCGAGTTATCCGCTTGGCGAACCGTGCGCGGAAATCGTAAAAACCGAACCGGATTGTTCATCCTCTGGTCGCCCGGTCAATATCGCGTGCACATTGACGTCGAACATTTTTATTCTACGAATCCATCATAAAATGGTGATATTCAGTCTGTGGAGAGTAAAAAGTTGTTCGACTTTTTCTTAAGTTACGGCGGAGACGTTTGCTGTCCTCTCTCAGTTGTTTTATATGGTGATCAAGTATTACGGTGTCTGGCAGCCGAGTACAATTCTTCGTCTAGGTTTAAGACAATTGTTTTGCTAATATGTAATATGAGTTGAAGCAACGTGTATAGCAGAGTATTCACGATCCAAATTGTTCGATCAATTCAACTTCAACAGTGCAGTTTTTATTACAAGAAGCATGTTAGTTTGCTTTTGTGGAGCATTTTTGTTAACGTGATCAATTAGTACTTTAGAATTGGAATTATTAGAAAAGAATTAGTTTTTTTCATTTTTATTTTTAAATTTTAGGGATACATGTAGATGTAATATATACAATAATTTCTGCATTTGATTATTACGTTGTCTTCTCAAACTTGATTCCTTAAGTTACCATATAATTTTGCTAAACAATTTGGTGGTATGGACAAACATTCTTTGATGGTATGGAGCATTTTTACTTTTTTTTTTATATCTGCATGATGAATATTCTATTAGGATATGCTTAACTGTTATCGATGTTATACTTGATACAAATAGAGGAATGGAAAATTCATGCAAAGGAAAATTCATATTTGATTTTTCTGTCGCTAATAACAATTCCAACGATCGTTTTGTCACTTACATTAATAAATGTATGACTATCTCACTATCTCGTTTGAGCTGTTTGTAGTTTGCATAAGAATTAGTGAAGCACCAAAAGTGCTTGAGCAGTGCACAATGCTGACTTAAACTTTTCTTACCAGGTTTGCGAACAGACTACTCTTTGTATAAAATTATCCGGAATTGCGCAAGGAAAATAAAATGTAATATTCTACGTGCTTGGAGTCTACAGACATCTTGTAGACCGAACGACTTCAGATTTTATGCACGTGTACGTTCGAACAAACAGAACCTGGAGAAACAAAAGCTCCGGGGAAAAATATTGTTCAAACATTTTATCTCGTCAGACAATCTGCAAAAGTGGGAATCCGCCGCAGTGAACTTCCGCAGGCTGATTGTGAGTCATGAGACTTTGTTGCTGAATGATATTGCAAAGTGACCGGAAACCGTTTGCTTTCGCGTCGAGGAAACTGCGGTCCGCGAATGTTCTTTTCTTTCCTTGTGAAGCGACGATGATGATAAATCTACGATTATAATTTTGTGAGAGGCATCCTAGAAATTTTATACTTGTCAGGGCTGAATCAAGTCAAACGAAGTATATTCACCGTGTATTTGCAGTCGTAGAAAATGCATCGCTTAGAAGCGTGCTTTCTCGAATGTTTAAAGAATCTGTCAATCACCTGCGCTCTGTATATCTTTTTAGATATTTTTACACTAAATCGAGAAAAGCGGCAATTTTGTTTACCTTAAAGTACGTTCCGCTAAATTACGCCGTTATAGAAGTACAGCTGAAAAGTATAATCTCATTTAAGACAGCACATAATTTATCCGCAACGTGCGAATTACACTACTCCGTTCTCAATACGTATGTAATTATGGAAAAATTCGAAAAGAAATAATGAAGCACATAAAATAACGTGCAAAAAATAACGAGAATAATAACGGCGTGAGTGAAACTAAAAAAAGAAGATCTGACGTAGCTTCAGTATATTAAATTCGGTTTTAAAAATGGCGAACGAAGTAGCGAATACGGCAGTTGCAATTATTACACGAAAATATATTTATTAAATGAAATGTACGATAGATCTATTGAAAATCGCTTTTATTACGAAACATTCGAACAAACTAACTTTCACTAAGATATTAAGAATGCAATAGAAAATAATATTAATAATAAATCTCAATAAATGATATATTTTAATAATTATTTTAGTAATAATAAATGTTAATTTTCTAGTTTCGCATCCATTGATTCGATTACTGTGCAGAAATTTTTGCATTTCGATACTTAACACTTTGTCAACCGCGCGCGCCATAGTGAACCATAAGTCCGCAAATATTTGCGAACAATTCCAGGTAAATAATAACTAATAACCTATAATAACGAAAGAAAAAAGATATGTTGCTAAGGTCAGAATGGAAGATTTCGATTGGTCATGCAGCGAGTTTAAAAAGTGAAGTACTCCGTATTCGGTTGGTTAAGTGTTAACGATTATCAGTGAACATAATGCTTTCACGAGCCTAATTCGCCGCGAATTAACGCGAGTCTCTCGACCGTAGCCTCTTAAGGTCGATTTCGTCGTTCCGTGCGCCTGCTCCCAGCAGAAAGGAAACACCGGCGGCGGTTCACACTGGAACGCGCGAATTAGCCGATCTCCGCGCGAAATTCCGAGCTCGTCGCTATCCGAGGAACACCGTCTGAATGGCGTTTCTGGCGGCCAAACGAGCGCCGTTATCGTTATCTCGGGGAAACGATGACGAACGACGAGGAACGGCGGAACGGCGGAACGGCTCGAAACGTCGCGACTTGCCGAGGTAATTTGAATATCGAGGCGAGGCACGTTCGCGTCACCTCCCTTTATCCACTTACGAAGACACCGGCGGATAATGAGGCGCGCGGATCCGCTGGATCTACGCGGAGAATATTCATCGCGGGATTCTTCTATTTTTACAATCGGAATACCGGCCGCGCCGACGCATTCCAATATCGTTTGCGCCGCGATTGTTAATCCTTGCCGGAACTGCGGCGCTTGTTTATCCCGTCCGATTCAGCGAAGTCACGTTCGCCGCAGGTGAACCACGGTTTCTCATTAGAACCGGCGGAACGGTTGTCGATCGAATCGTCGGGATTCGCCCCTGCACGCGTGGCACCCTGCGATCAACCGTGGATTATAGTTGCGCACGTTTTGTGACGTAATTGCTGCGTTCGAATCAGTTTTCGTTTGTTGCTTGGGCCGACGGTGCCCTTCGTCGTATCGGAGTCTTTGAAACGAGGTTATTGGACCCGAACTTAGATATAATTCATGGATAGGCCGAGGATCTCGTACATTTATGACGAAATACAATACTGTAAATACATTTGACGGATTCAAAAACATTGTTGCATTATTTTTAATTCATTCAAACTATTAAGAAACGAGATAAATGTCTGTGTAGCTCCTGTAGCTTGCAATTAGTGCAGACAATCTCCATTTTGTATAAAAATCCGTACTATAAGTACAAAGAAATAGTTTCTATACAAAAGCGGTGATTATTGTGTTCGATATTGATTCAATCTTAGTCGATTGATAAATGGTGTCCATAAAACTTGCAGACTTTTATAGTCTGCGGCAGAAGTTGATTTTCTAAAGCCGTCAAAATAAGATAATTTGCCTATTCAGTGATCAAATTTGAATCGTTTTCTTAATATTTTCAATTTTATAGCACAACTTCTATCATAAAGTAAGCCTGTATTATTGTGTTACGTATGTAGTAATGTACACGGTAGCAATATAGTAATGTAACATTTGCGGAATATGGGCCAAGTAAACAGAATCGCGGGAATATCTGCGGCTTTATGGGCACATGGAGAATAATTTACTGTGCTTTAAACAGTTTTCTCATGTAGTCATATCAGTAATATTTACGTGCCTGTGAATATTTATGTCGTTTAAACAAGGCTAGCGTATACAATAATTGACTGTTTAAGCAAGGGTGATATACAATTGATAAAAAACCCATTTATCGTTCAAATTAAATAATACAAACTGCTGTTATCATCATAAGAAAAAATAATATAAAAATTAAGAATTTTTGTAAAATACAGAAAGCATCATCAATTATTAGTAGATAATTAAAATTACTATTATTCGCTGGATATTGCATACTGATCGACTGGTTATGTCACAGACTGACCCTTCTATTAGGTCAGTTATGAAGCAGTTCATAATAATTTCTGACATATAAAATAGTTGATTTATCAATAAAAACTTAAATTTATAGTGAATAACAATGTTTGAACATAGCAGTACTTGCATAACAGCATGCTAATCTAAACAATAATGTTGGTTTAAGAACCCCGCATAAGCAGAAGCCTTATACGTAGACATACCTACATTTAGTTGCACTATCGACAGATTTTTTCATGCTTTCTTCAGAGTATGTATTTCTTAATATATTTATCATCTCTCCTTTTTACTTTTGTCATCTTTGTATTTATCCATTTTTATTTATCTATGTATTATACATGTATATATTTAACAAGATACTATTGGCTTTACATTATTTATATTATGTACTTAAAAAAAAAATAAGTATGTACGATATTTACGTAGCCTGTCCTGTCAGTGTAAATTCTGCTTTCACCACACAACGAAGAAAACAATTTTCCAGCCGCGGCGCGGCGTTCTTAAAATCGTAATTAGAAGACTCAGCTGGCGGTATTTCCAGGATAAGCGTACATGCGCGAGATAAGATAATCTACGAATTTAATTGCTACTTCGTTCCGTGCGTTCGAGTAATCTCCTGCCCGCGAAACAGCGTAGTAGACTGACGGGAATATCGGCCCGCATCGGGGAACCTCTTGGCGTTCCGGTAAGCCAGCAAATGTGGCAAATAAGACGACGAGGGATCGATCTAGGTGGAAAAATGATGCCGCGGCAATGAGGTTTATTGGACCGGAACCCGGAACACCGTTTGTCGGATTGCTTCACCCATTGATTCACGGCGTTCGACGTCGAACCTCAATCCCGTCACCGAAATAGACTATGGCCTACTCGGCCTACTAGTAGTTGGCTCTGTTAATGGATTCGTCAGCCCGCCTACTAAATACGCACCTTTGTTTCGGGGACGAGAGATGTTTAGATCTATTTCAGGCACGAACGCCACCTCCAAAGTGCTTTCCCGACTTAGTACGCTGCTGAGTGACGCACAAAACTAATGCGCATTTCACAAATATGTAGCCAATATTACTCGTACCGCTGGGAAGCTGTGTCATTCGTCGTCGCTTAACTGATGATGTTTGTACAAATTCGCATTTCTTTTTTAGTAGTTCGTGCGGACTACTTTCATCTCCTGTTCTAGAATTTCTATCGTATTCGTATTAGGTTGTTATTAAACATTTTTAAATGTACAAGGTTTCGTAGAATTTTATAGGAACATGATCGAAAAAGAAAATCTTTTTCTGCGATGCTAGCTTGTTTTTATAAATTTGCATGAATTACGTAGTCTAGTGATCGTACACGTATAGCAGGAAGTTGATGTGAATCTGTGTTTTCAATAGAACTTGCAAGTAGAAAAAGAAATTTTTTCCACAGAGTTCTTACATAACGACAAAATTTGATACGTATCCATTAGATTGCGTTGAGTTTCGACTAAAATTCAGATGCAAACTCATGTTTCGTAATATCTTGATACCGGCGTGTATACATTTTCTATTTCAATACCAAAGAATGTTGCATTTCCAGTAGCTTGTCTAGGAAGACGGATTAATTAATAATTCTTCCTTAGCCGAAGGCATGTACGCAACTGCCTGTGTTTAAAAATTGCGCGAAATTAAGAAATACATTGTTTTACTAAGCATTCCGTTAAACTGCAAATGAAACTATTTAGTAATTTTTACTTAAATTATTTTTAATCATAGTCTTGTTATTTGCTGTAGTTGGCCTTGTTATTCCAATAGTTTGCTCATAGGAAACAGCTCTCTAGAAATCTCGACGTACATTTGTGGAGCACACGTGCATTAGTTTCCCGTGTCTGACCATAGCTGGCAGTTTCTACTGTGTAACAGTGGTAGCTTACTGTATCTTATGCGCGAACACAATCCCAGGCACAACTTGGATCTCGGCTCGGCTTGCGTTCTTACGGACACAATTCAAATTTAGGCTTCCATTGAAGACACCAGTTTGCGTAATAACCGGTCTCGCGTGGGCGTACTCTAAGTTCAAGTTACGCTCAACATTCATGGAAGTTCTTTCCACACTGCGCAGCGAGACACGTTGCTATAAAATACACGATTTGATCGCATTTTGCTGGTCCACGAGTAACTCGCGTAACACGAACAAATTCTGCTTACAATGTTAACCCTTTGTAGTCGAAGATATTTGAACTCTGTAACTCAGACGCTACTTTTAGAAGATCCCTTGCCTGTTTGACTTTTGTTCTTTTGTATATGAAATTCAACACTTATCCATCCCACATTTTATGAGATTTAGTAAACATTGTTTTCATTGTTTGCTGCCTGATCCACTCTTAAATGCTACAGAGAGTTTCGTTTGAAACGAACTTTCATATAACCTTGAGGTAAATCATGAAATGGTTCATTATTTGACGTTGAT
Organism: Augochlora pura; assembly: GCF_028453695.1. Lineage (NCBI taxonomy): Eukaryota > Metazoa > Arthropoda > Insecta > Hymenoptera > Halictidae > Augochlora > Augochlora pura. The sequence continues at coordinate 15,817,696 of NC_135781.1, read as the reverse complement.
ATTATTTTAAATGAATTATTTGAAACGGTCATTTGAAATAATTAATATGATAAATAATTAATAATACAATTTGATCAGCCTGCTACCTGCAGAGCACTGCCTTTGATGCAGTTTCCAGCTAATGAACTATCTGTTATGGAACATTATCTCAATACTTGATACTGATGGAATGAACTATAACTCTGCTCGGCATGAAACGAAACGGTGACACGACTGCAGACAGAAAACGGTTTGCCGTGCAAACTATTCGCGGGAAATTGAGTCTCCGTGGGCATCGGCGTAATATCGTTTGCGATATCGTAACTCCGGAGGTCATTCCGCAGAACCATTTCCGAAAGTGTGTCGGAAGGGGTGGATTAGACTGTTCCATCGGTGCAAGGCTTCCCAAGGGGAGCACGCCGCGTTGAGGCCGAGCAAGCTGACATCCTGCGACGAGGCACGCAGCTATGTTACCGCAACGAGACCGCGTACTTTATTGTCAGATCTGGTGCACACGTTCTCGCAGTCCGAGACAAGGCGAACACTTCGGGTCCCCACTCCGTGCACCTGTGGACGACAAACGGGAGTGCGAGACGGCACGTTGTCGAAGGTGTACACGTATCCGGCGAGTGTCCGTCGAAGCAGACCAAAGTGGAGTGGGAGGAGGAGAGGCTCGAAGGAAGGAGCAAGAAAGACTTGCCGGGAGCGAGGAGGGACCTGTGGCTTCTCGAGCAAGTCGCACGGTCGTGTTCCACGGAGTCGTCCGGTTGTCGGCGCGGATCGCGTTTTCGAATCGATATCGCTCGGGATCGCGCGGAGTCGCGAGGTTCTTCGGTAGCGGCGCACCTGGCGGAGCCGTGAAATTCGAAATCGGCGGCACAGGTGGCCGGGCACGTACCGCGCGTAACAAAAGCGATTCGGTCACGGTGCGTCGCGTGTTCGATGTTTTCCCGGGAGAGAAGCCGGCCGCCGACGGAATTTCTAAACTGTCCGAGGAGAAAGGTACTTTCTAAGCGCGAGCACCGTCGACGACGTCGCCGATTTTCCGAGCGGACCAGCGCCGAGACGCCGATCGATCGACGCTGGGCCCTCCCGTGGCCGCCGCGATCCCGCCCGCCCGTGGCCGCACGCGACCTTTAGCTGCGACGCGGCCACCGCCGAGCCGGCAGCCGCTAAACAACCGATTAAATTTACATGGTGACGCAACTCGCGCTCGTGACCGTCGACGACGGACTGCGAAGAAGCCAGTTGCGAGCGCACGTCACGGAGGAAAGGGGCGTCCGCGATCGCGGCGATCCCAGCGATCACGAATCGCCGATTCTCTCGATCCTGTCCACGGCGAATCGACGCTGCCTGCCTCCGTCCTCGTCGCTGTCACGCCGATTCGCCGGACTACTTCGGTCTCGAACGGCGCCCGTTTTCCCTCGGAGAAAAAGTGAAACCTCTTCGAGGATAGTCGGGCACAATAAATGCACCAGCCCGGACGCCTCGGACGCGTTTAGTTTCGTTGTCGTCGCAAGCCGGATGGTTTTCGTGCGGTTTTCCTTCGCAGAACTGGGTCATTGGCGATTCGCGCTCGCCGGACAGACTGTGGCAGGAAAATTGTGGTTCTCCTATCTATCGGCCGTGGTGCAGCGAACGCTTTGAGAAAACAAATTCTGTTCGCGACTGCGTGCTGGTTCTTTCGGTGTGCCTGCCCGACTTCGAAACCTTCCACGTGGATGCAATGTGATTCTTGTTTTAAGTATCGTTTACGTTTTAACGAGTATTCAGTGCGGAGCGATTGTCTCTGGTTACTCAACTGTGTTTGCGACAAAGTATTCTTGTTTAACCTTCACCGAGAACGCACGGCGATTATCTGTAGGTGTAACGCAAACAAGGGAATCTACGGGATAAAGTCTAATCCGGGTTCTACAGGCTGATTGCTACTCAAGTAGCATCGAGCGAAAGAGAGAAATTCTGTGGTCCAAGTACATTCTCTAATCCCCGGCCGGTGTTTACGTAATACACGCGTAGAATTCTTGTTTAACAAACACTCCTCGGAAGCGCCAGTGCAAACAAATGGCTCTTCGGGATCAAGTCTGATCCTGCTTCAAAATATTGATTGTTCTTCGAAAGAGTAGGACGATGGGAGTTTTTGTTTATTTCGTCCGCGTTTGAAGCCCTCTGCAACGTCTACGGCGTGGACACAGAGTAGTACTCTTGGTTATTAGACAATCTATCTAAGTTATTACAGCAATTCTATTTACAATAATTATATCTCCAATGGGACAATCTCGACCGAATCAAATTTTACCGTCATCGATTATTTCATAGTATTCTTATTAATTTCCGATGGTAGCTAACATTTACCGTACGAGTCCACAAAGTCTACAATAAAATACGACTCCGTTCCAAAGCATTGTTTACATTGAATTTTTGCGGAAACACCGGACAGCAGAATAAGATAAACGTGTGAAATTATCAGTGTTGGCTCCGAAAGGTTATCGCGACTCCCTGCCGAATAATCGACCGAGAAGACGCGTGTGGTTCAGTGGTGATTCAGATCGAAGATAGTGCAGTGTGTCGGAAATCAGGTGGCTTCGCTGTCGCCGAAGCGGGCCGTGCATTTCTGGTGTATAGGAAAGCGTGATAATCTGCGCGAATTATGCCGGGAGGTGTTGAATAGGGGTGTGCTGTGACCGGGATGTTAGCGAGATTGGGGATGACATGGGAGCCGGCGACATGAACAGGGAGATACCGAGCAGCACCCTCGCGACTCTCCGGGGAATCCTGGTGAGCTCGCTGTCGAGGGAGAACCTGGGCCCGCACGACCTGCCCGTTCAGGAGAACGGAAGGCATCGACCTCTGCGGAAGGTGCACTTTCACGAAGGTACATTCGGATGCCCGTTCGGACGGGCGTCGATGCGATCATTTAAATATAAACGGAGGAAGCGGGCCGCGCCCAGCAGCATCGGCTGCCGAGCCGCGCAACATTGTTGCCCGCGGCGCGGCAGTTTCGCGAAATGATCGGAACTATCGGGAATTCGTTTCACGCGGAGAAAGTTCGGAAACAACGGCGGACGACTACGCCGACGTTTGATAATGAAAACAGAGAGCGAACAGGATGCGTGGTCTGGGTTAGGTCTCGCTTTTTACGCGATCCCATTCCGCTCAATTTGCTGAGGCGGTTTACGCGATTCCCGGCAACGCTCGGAACACCTGCTCGAGAAAATTGAAAGAGGAATGATTGAGACCTTGCCGAATGACCGTTCCCCCTCGTTTGCCGTGAGTCATTTGATCGCAATCTCGTGCCGATTATTTTCTGAATGTTATTCATCGCGCACTTTCTAGCCCGATCACTGTTTCCAGCAGAAGTGTGGAGTAAAGGGTTAATGGTCGATCGTTTCTGTGGAGACCGCCTCGCGAGGCATTCCAGAGGTGTTTGATAACATCTGCGTTCACGTAAACTCTTATATAGTTTGCATTTTTTCGATTAGGTGACTACGTAGTCAATATCATGTTCGCCGACGATCTACTTTACTTTCGAACTACTATCACTGTAGCTACTCTGATGGATATGTTAGTATTGTTTGATACAATTTCGTTATATATTTCGATATTACTTTGAATATTAGTTAAACTTTTGCACTCGAGGGCTCCGGGATCATTTAAAATTTATCTTCAAACTCGCAGGCTTCGTTGTGGAGGCAATGCTACGTATTACACATCAATTACAGATACACTGCATAATGAACAAATATGCGTGAAAAGATTATTTGAATTTTGGCGACAATTTTAGCGAAATTCGCCTCCGTGCGACGAGTCCCGTCATGCGTAAACGGTAGACGACTGACTAACAGGTAAAGCTGAACGGATTCAATGCAAAGACAACTCCGTCGGAGTTTCCCGGAAACCCAGTTCTTTTCTTTACTCGGTGAAATCATTCGTTGACACAATGAGCATCTCGAGAGCTCTTTTCACGAAGTATGTAGTCCGCTGGAATTTTAATTTACACATTCCCATCCTTCCAGGTTTACTGTATGGAATTCCGTGCCGAGAGAGTCTAGTTCAAATAGACCGAATTTATTACGAGGCAAATCGATCTCCGTCGTCCGAATACCACGGTGTAAATTCCTCCTTATAGTGCTGAACACACGGGGAACAGTCTATCCGTCAAATTCGCTCGTTATTCCGCTCACGAGTGTCGTTCTGCTTATGAGCCGAGGATGACGATCAAACTTTCCATGAGCCATAACGATCGACTGGCCGGGTGTATTCCCGAATGAAGTCGTCCGCTTCACCGATGCACACTAAAGTCCCGATTTTCGGAATTAAAACACGACACAGTTATTCGGATAATAGAATTATTTTGACAGTAATTCTGGTTTTCTTTTTGTCACAGAGCGTTGATGAAAAGTATAGGGAGATCTCTCCATTTTTAAGTCGCTGCGTGACTGATCGGAGAGATCTCCCATTTCAAAGTAAATCGTTGCTTGACTGATCGAAGAGATCCCCCACTTTGATGTTAGTGAAATAAAAGTTTTATATATGTATATGTTGTCATCTCTTCCTGAATCTAATTTATTGGATCTATTATATTAACAGATAAACATGATAAAAAAATATAAATCATAAATTTATATTATATTGAATATAGAGTACAGACTAAAGGTAATTACAAAACGAGATCTGTTTATTTCATGAACAATAGCGTAGCGGAGCCAGTTACTGAGGGGTGACCAATTGATGCGGCTTTGCTTTATTTTCCAGCATACTTTATATTTATCGAATAAATGTTATCCTTTCATTTTGATGATTTTTGATTAACAAAATTTAACATGTCTTATTAGATAAATATAAAGTTAATTATGTACGAAAACTAATAAAGGGCACAGCAATTGATCATCCCACAGTAACAAACTCCACGTCGGATGACGTTTCTGATAAAACTTATGCTGATGAAATTTTTGATCGATGGACGTGCTGATAATCGATCGTGCCATTTAATAAAGGTTCCGATAATCGAGGTTTTACTGTATTTGTCTTTCGACAAGATGAATTATTTTCGAGATTCTAAAGGGTAGCCACATGCTCCCAATCGAAGTTACGCAAGTTGCCCGGAAAGAGGATGGATACACGTCGTTAAGCTGGGGTTTAACTCGTTCCGCGGGAAACAGTCTGGATCTAAGCTGAACTTAGGGCACGCCCATGATCGCCGTTCGTCTCGATAGTCCCCACGGAATCGAAGCTTTGATCTCGTTTCAGAAATGAACATGGTTTCGGGGGAAATTTCCAATCGGGTTATGTCAATTTATGTTCGTAACTATTGGAATCCTGGGTAATTGAGAATATTCAGAATGAGTCGTTTTACTTGTCCACCTTAATTTATCTTCTAAATGACATACTGGAGAGCAAAATCATTTCGAAAGAAAATAGTTTGATGTAAAGATTGAAATACACGGCAATAATTACTTTTTTACTTTTTATCAAAATATTCGAGTAATTTGACAAGATTGGAATCGCTTACATATGTATCACTTGCATTTCTCAAGTTAAATGAAAACATTTTGAACATTTCTTGCATTAAAAATCAACTAAAAAATATCTCGATAAACATTAGTTTAATAATATATTTTTTAAATCTTTATTTAATACAGTTTTTAATATCATGTTTAAATGTTGCATATTCAAGTTTAAAATTCAAGATGTCCATCTTACGTTGAGAAAAAAGGAAAATAGTAAGGAAGTTAATTATTGCTGTGTATATGTACTCCTTTTTATATTGAACAATACTTATTCGAAGCATTTTTTTATACAGTATGTAGTATACAAGAAAAGAGTGAAATGGGTGAGCCTGTATTTTGGGCGCAGAGCGTAGCATGTATGTTTGCATTGCGTTATCGAATGCGATGTGTATCTTCGTTATACGTAGACATATTGGGAACGGTGATATCTGTCGAGTTATCAGATATCAGATTTGTTTGATCATGACGTTTGTAAGAATTCGGGTTTTGTGTATGGAACAATTTGGGATGTATTGTCTGTTGGATAAGAGAATATAGTTTTCGGTTTAAATGGTCTGTCAATTCCCGCTTATAAATCTTATCGTATCTAATTTTAAATTCCCTTATTATCGGAAACTTATCTGTTTAATGATTTTCCACGAATCTCTCAAGATATGCTTCGCAATAATGCATACCGCGTGATCTTGTCTGAAATATTTTCAACATTTCTTACATAGACAGGATTGGGCAGGTATGTATATTTGATGACCCGTGCGTGCGTCAGTACGATCCATTGTCTGATGAGACGTGTAAACTTCCAATGCGCTCGTCGACTGATTTTTGCACGAGTGAATAACAAATGTGAGTGCAAATTCCGCGACAATTTTTCATTTCCATGCATTAGCGAAGATTATATTCTCATTATGCTGTTGTAATAATGTCCACGATAATGGAATGGCATTATAGCGTAACCCTGGCTTCCAACAACAGATAATATGAGTTTGATAACGAGTTCCACGTCCGACCAGTGAACATAGATGTGCGATCAAAAAACATCAAACTTAACGTGATTATCGCTAATTCAACGAATTTATTGGTTAAATGAAATTACTCGTCCTACTTGTTTTCAGTATTAAGTAGCTCTGTTACTTCCATGCAAAAATGGCACAATTTTCGAGAACACAATTTTACTTAATTGTAAATTTGTAACAACGCCATCGTTGTAACTAAATAATTTTTCAATTACTATAGAATGCGTTATAAAAGTGACTACAAAATTAATTATTTCAATTCTGTCAAATAAACAAATATAAACAGTTTATTAATGAACATGCGAATGTGGCTGTTATACGAACAAGATTAAACAAACAAGACTTACAAAATAATAAGTTTATCAGTTAAATAACATAAAAAACGTGGAAAATTGTTCCACATGGGAGCAAAAAATTCGATTCCTTCCAGTTCTTCTCTATTTAATCTCAGGTGAAAAGTATCGCGTACAATGGCAGTGAACTGTTGTTCCTAATGAAGCCTAGCTGCAAAGTAAACAAAACAGCGTTTGTTCAATTCACACCCTAAAAAGGGCATAATAGAAACAATGCGACGTCAGGCTACGGAATCGAGAAATCCTGAATTAAAATGTTTTTCTTTCATGATCAAAGGTTCCGCGGAATGAATTCGTATTCATTCGGTGCGCGGCCTGATCCCGAGGGAACAGTATGTTTCCGCCGGCCGCGTTATTTGTTTCGTTTTTAACGCGGTTGCATCCGGACGGTAACGGGTCAAGCTCGGCTCGCTGGATTTTTCTCGTTAAACGTAATGAAAGATTCCCGCGAGAAGTAACGTTATCCTGCTCAGTATTGTTTACCTTTACGCGAAGACGTCGGCCGCTTCTGCGGATCTGTTGTAATTACTGCGCACGGTTCAGCATTCCGAGTGCATCGTCGTCAGTCCCGTGACTAATAGATTTGTTGATGTCACGCACCAAAAAGTCCCACTCGCGCCTCGGTCTGCCGTCTCCTGGAACAGCCTGCCGGCCATTCGGTAGCAAATACTTGAGATTTTACGAACGCTGTGCAACGCAATCTTCGATCTCAATGATTCAGAGCTGTTATTAAAATACAATCTCTCGTTTCATTTTCTCGATGACTCTCGCTAATTGCGTTGGAAGAGAATTATGTAAAAATTAACTCTTCCATTTTTAAGTAACCAAACAATTTTCTTATAAAATGTTGTTGGATTGCAAAATCTATACACAAGAGTAGTAAAAATTACAGTTCGAAAACTTGAGTTTTGTTCGACTTGTTTTAAATTTAACATTAATGAACCGCGCTAGGGCTGGATATGTTGATACATGTATACAATGTATCAATGCATCAATATATTCGGTTACAATGTATCAATAAATTCGGATACAGTGTATCAATTTCGGATAAATCATTGTATAACGACCCGAGCAAATGTTATTAGAAATAAGAATAAGCAATAGCTATTTAAAATAATTCATTTTGATCGTTATTTGCAACGTAAATAAAATAACATCGATCCATTCGAAATAATAGCAATTTTAAATGACGAATTACTTTATTAAAAGGTTTTACTTTAAGAAACTTATGGATCGATTTACAGAAATTATTATTTACAGAAATCATTACAGCAATTTGTTTTAAACGTAAATCTATTCTCAAAAAGTTTGTCTTTAAGAGATATTGTATCTCGAAGACTACACAAGTAATTGTGTCTTAAAAATAATTAATTATATTAATTATGTAATTAAGTAATTTAATTACAAATAATTTTATCTCGAATAATCATATAATTCAGATCATTATAAGGTAGGTCAGTCATTTTATCCTGTAGAAGTATCAGTGAGAATGTGAAAATAAAGCAGACTCACAATTACATCTAATAATTAGATCACCATATAATTTGGAACAACTGTTTCACAATTATCTTAAATAATTATTCCTAATGATCGTCAAACAAAATAAAATGTTATTTATAATACTATTCCACATCACGTTATTCTAAAAGTAATCACAGGCATGGAAATAATTACGAAGTCTTAATTATTTATAATAATCACGAAACATATTAAATGTTAGTTAAAATAATATTTCAAATAACGTCACTCCATAGGCATGAAAATAATTGTGAAATAAAACAACGGCTTGTTTGAAACAATATTTCAATATAATGCCATTTCAAATACACCCAGAATGTAAAAGTATCTGCATAATTACTGTAATAATTATCGAAGGAATCGTCATGCATGACGTCGGTGCGTGACCTCCGCTGTCGCGCCTAATGATCGTTATCGCGATAGCTCGTCGAAAGTCACCGCGCGAGATATCGTCGGCGAACACCATGTTTTCCCAGATTCCTCGACTGTGTTCGATCGACTGTATACGGAAACAATGAAATCTGCTCCTTCGAGCAGAAGCGAGTAAAAGTTAGCGCGAGCGGATTCGCGGAGCCCGGAAGAGTTTTGACAGAGTTTGGCGACGCGAGGCGCGCCGCGGATGGAACTATTGATTTCCCGTGATTCTCTTTCGACAAACTCGGAGCGGGATATTTGGAACACGTGTTTGGAGGAACGCTGGGGGACTTTCACGTTCGAACGGCGCGTGTCTGTTGCTTTTGGGTCTTTGTTAGCGGACAAGGATGATAGGATCGGCCGATTTCTGTGCTAGATCGACCTTCGTGGATCACTGACGGCGCACAATAGCCGTTTTCTTTTGTGATCGCAAAGAGGGAAAGATTCGATGGTTGCTGGCTCATAAATTTCGTCGCTATCCTCGTTACGTCATAATGGGAGCGGTAACTTTATATTAACGGAGGTTATACTTTCTGCTATTACGGTTATTATTTATTCATGGAACGGGCCCGCGCATACGGACAGTCTCCGTGCAAACGACGAATGATTGCGTGATTGTAGTATTATTTTACGAGACGTATAACGTTCTATAAATTCAAACGTTACAGTTCACGTGGCAGTTAAAACTCTGCAAGAAACAATCTACGATATTTCCACTGAAAATAATATTAATTCTTCCACGTTGTATAAAAAGTTTAAAATGCCCGATACAATCTCCAAGTATCTAGTACCATTTCATAATTTCGTCTGGGTTTCCGGAGAAATCAATTTAATACGCACGCATTCAAGATCTCTGTAATTAGAAACAGGACATAGAAAACAGATACATATCGTCGAGATTTATGCAATAGGTAGTAAAAACAGATTGAAAAGTATCGAGTTTCGACTTCTATTCTAATTTTCACGTTACTCCTAACCCATGCATAGGATGCGAAGCTAGGCGGATTCAAAGCTTTGAACGAGGTCGTACGTACACGGTCTAGTTGGAATAAAAATTGAGTTTCTCAAATCTTTGGCACCAACAGTTGTAGCTTAAGTGTAAACTTTGCTCGTAACTCCGAGACCCTAAGCGCTAGGTGCCTCAGAAGAAAGAACTTGCTTTGTCCCGAGATGTGTCCCAGAAAATAATTTTCGGAAACAAAAACTCGGCGGTCCGTATAAAAATTGAAAACTAAATTGAGAACGAGGAACATTTGTTTCGCTTAGTATTCGGGATTATGACAAAACGATGTACCGAGCTTTTCTGATACGTCGTATGATATGTCGAGCATGTAGATCTACGGACTAATTATTAGATGTACTGAAAAGTTATGTTCGATGATGGTATTTTAAGTTCACATTTTTGATACACTCTTCAAAAATGATATTTATAAATTGCAATCATTGCTAGCATGAGGGCATAAGTAAAGACGTAAACTGTACAGTAAAATAAACATTACTAAATGCACATAAAATTTATTATTTTCTTTCATATCAAGAACAGGCAGAACTTTCCGGTAGATCGAATATTTAGTGATTCCCGGTCGATTATCGTCATCTCAGGTGCACGACGGTTTTAACACTTTATTGACCGGTCATTCGGCCATAAACATTGTTATAATTTCATAATATTAGCATTAAACAGTATTTGTTTTATTCGTCGCGAAAGGCATCTAAATATTTAAAAGATTATGTAATAATACCGTAATATTAGATAATAAATCAGTAATTGCAGTGACAACCTATTCACAGACTATCCATCAGGGGACAAACCGATTTATAGGCTACCGGTCGGTAAAATGTTAAGAGTTATGAAGTCGTACTGTTCGCGTCGATGTTTTAGAAAAAAGTGTCCTGGTCTTCGATCATCGTTGAACAGGAAAATCGTGTCGACGTGTGGGCGTTTCTACTTTGAGGGGTTTCCTCGAGAACTCCTACTTCGGTATAAAAGAAATGCACTGATTGGATTTGCCTACTGCTGCATATTACTGTAGTATCGTAAATGTAAGACAATCGTTAGATTGTAAGGACAATGTAGCTTTTAAGACAATGTAGGGACCAAGAGGCGCGACATTCACCACTTGCGCTACTAAACTCTCGGTAGCCATGCCGTGCTCTACAATATAACATGCGGTAAGGCGTTACATTGACTGTTAGCTCGAATAATGAACGATCCAACTGTTAGCCGACGTGACGGACACGTCGTTTTTGTTTCTGCGAAAAATGTCTATCGACGTGGTATACACGTCTCTTGCGGTTTTGAAACAACAGCATCTCGACGTGCGTATTTAAAAAGAGCGAGCGTCATTCGCCGTTGCAATGGCAACAACTTAAACAACGAAGATCGGCTAACAGTTTTTGTCTATTGAAAGGGACGGGTGGAGTTGTTCTGAAAGTCGAGGTGTAAAGAAGTCTAAGAGTTGTTCTGGAAGTCGAGGTGTAAAGAAGTCTAAGAGTTGTCGAGTAGTCGTGTTCTCAGTTTCGGTATTTTTCTGTTAATTATTCTAGTCTATAGTTTTTTAACTTTAAACGAAATTATTATCAAATGTATTCCTACAGTAACATAATTTCTAATGATCCGTGTGAAATACGAAAACATTTCTTTGCAGAGAACAATTCCCAAATGTAACTCTTGTTCGATTTTGTTTTCTTTTATATTCCTACATTACCACTCAGTAGTTTCTTAAAATTCGTCAACACCCTCTTGTCACGCCGTGAGGATATCTTGTTTGTATATCATTCGTGTGAAATGGTTACTAGGAAATTTTCTTAAAAATCTCATAGTTGTTGAGCACTAATTTTTGATAGAACAATCTTTATCGAAGCCTCGGCAGCGAGACAAAATGGTGGCACTCAGGGGGTATTGCCGTTAAAACCTCGTTCAACGAACCGCGTGGAGCTCAATTGAATAATTAATATCGCAATCTGAATTCATATCTCGAAGACGCCGTCGAGACATCATCAATGAACCCTCAAGATCGTACTCCAGTTCCGCTCTATTACGTAACGCCATTCTTATTCCCACCATTGTTTGGTATGACCGAGCGGACCCACGCCCACGGGTCAGCGTTCCAGGCAGGATGGTGATCGGAAATGAAAAGTTCCAGTTGGTCCGCGTTCCGCAGCGTTCCCCGGATAGTCAGCAAAATCAATCGGAGGCCAATCTGGGATGTCGTAGTGGCGAATATCGGCCAATCAACCCCTAACGGCTATCCCGCCGGAAGTGCGTAAATTAGAAACTGTGTGACGAACCAATATGGAGGGCGTATATTAATTTATCTCGTAATGAACAATTACGAAGCGATAATCGTGCGTAACGGATCGATCCGACGGAAAGCCGTTCACTATGTGTTTCTTTACAATCACGTGGTAGAAATCAAACATAAAACGCTGATTTACAGCGCAAATGTTACTCTGGTATAGGTGCAAATTGTTTTTCTTCAGTTGTTTCTTTAGTAAATAGAAATTAACAATTCAAATACTAAAGATAACAATTATTTGATATAGTTATTTAGGTATATTTTATTTCATTCTATTATATTTATTTTATTATCCTATTACGTTCATTTTAATATTTTCATATCTATTACTTCCACTTTATTATTCTTACTGCTATTACGTTGCTTTTAATATCCTTATTCTAATAATAAATATATTTCATTGCGATATGAAAAAGAGAACTCCGATCAGATACCGTGCGAAATGGCCCAAGAAAGTCGAATTCTTCATGCCGCGAGCGATAACACGTTCCATTAGTCAAACGCGAATTTCACGATGAATCAGCACAATGACTAAACTGAAATTCAATCGTGAAAATCCGCATAACGTATATATTAAATTAGTTCGGTAAGCGTTTTCCGTTTTTCAAAGAAAATTCGCGAACGCGTTCCCTAGGCACACACGTTCGGTTGCGCGAAGTGACTCGTCACGCGACGTGAATTTCTGGGAACTGTTGTTAAATAACGCTGATGGTTTTTTTCTCTTTGTTTCAGGTGAGTACCCCGCCGTAGACCGAGACTACGAGCAGCAGCCAGGTAGTCGTGGTACGTAGAGTGAAACCACGAAGAATGTGTCAATCGATGTCTTTTTGGCTGTGTAGTAATCCACGAGTTTTCCACCATCCACTCTGAAAATCGAGAGAATGCAAATCACTGTAATCATCGGACAAATTGCTTGCCACATTCCAACATATTCACTGCCATGGTGGTCGTTGATAGCCATTGCTACTGAATCGATTCGCGCGTCGATCTTGCGAAATCGAAACAGTCTATTTAATGCACAGAGATTCAGAACAGTGCTATCAGACGCGATATTGGCAGTCAACGTGTTAATCAGATCATGCAGTTTTGTACAAATGATTTAATTCCATTCAACTCGCTAGATGGTTTCTTGTTGTTTAGAAAGGATACTCGTTTCTTGATACTCTGAGCATGAAAGACTCGTAACACTGTTCATCGAATTGGAACATTTTCGTCCCATTTTCAACTTGAACTAAAAGCTTCCGACGAGTTTAAGAGCGATCTGAAGCTTCTAGAACTACCATTCTTAAGTCGAAGGTTCACTCTATCGTTAAGCCGATTTTCAGATAAATATTTAAATTGATCGCTAAAATTCTTGGAACTACTTAACGCTGAACCTATCGCGACGGTCGAAATAATCCGTAATATTAAAATATTCAGTACGATAAAAATAAGGAGGTGTCTGTATAAGCTTTGTCGCAGTTTTAAAGCGATGGTAGTTTTTCGGTAGGTTCAGTGTTAAAAGAGCTAGAAATCTTTTGATCCAATCTGTAGAAAGTTGCTTCGTTTTAAACGACGATCGATCGTAATTAATGTTCGTGTCTAATTAAGATTGTGTCCAGGCCACGGCCAGTATTGGCAGCTCGAACTCACCGTCCAAACTCAATCAAACTGGCTAACCGATCCGTACTTAATGAACTCGTCCAGTTCAAGCAACATCTAATATTAAACATTGCCACGAAATCGGATACCTGAGGAAGGTTGCCGCGGAATCGGATATTCGCGAAAGGCCGCGACGGAATCGCCGAGGAATGCGTTCCCATTTTCTCATGCATCCCGTCGATTCGACGAGCGGAAATAATCGATAGCGATGTTAAGTCTCGAAATACGACGCTTTCCTCGTACGGTAACACGATCCATTTCGAGAATCAGATACAACGATAACGTAAACTTGAGAAGAATAATCATTTTCATCGCTCATGATATAAAATGTAGTTATAGGACGGTCGAGAAGTTAAATGGTCTTGAGAGAAGAAGTATTCGGGTCCTCGTAACGTTTTATTCTCATTCGTTGATCGAACTAAGATCATTATACTAATGTGGAGGTTTTATATATATATAAACTGTATTGTTTAACACTTTACCGACCGATAAACTATAAATCGGCTTTTTACTCTGATCGGTAGCCTGTGAGTCGGTTGTCATGACAACCAATAACTTGCTATCTATTATTGAGATATTATTATATAATTTTTTAAATAGTAGATATGCGACGAATAATATAAATAAAATCGATAAAATAAACATTGTTTAATGCTAATGTCATGAAAATATAAAAATGTTTACGGCCGAATGATCGGTCAGTAAAGTGTCAAATATTCTTACTTAACGCTAATAGTTCAGTTAAGTGATAAGAAATTATTAAAGTAAGAAATACATTATTCTTGTGTGGTATATACGTATTCTCCCTAAGAAGATTTATTATTTATTAATCGTTGGTAGGAAACAATAATGATTGTATTAATATTTACAAGGCGGTAGAAATATTATTAATATAATTTTTAAACATAATCAATACTAAAAATTGCCGACAACGTTGGACACGCTAATTATTTACTATATACTAACATCTCAAAGATAGGTAATATTAAAACAAGAATTAGTATCCTGCCTTTTTTAAATTAAATTCTTCTATTGTAACATTTATGTGAGTTTTCCGAGACGTTCTTAGTTAGTTATATCCAAACACATATTAAGTAGCAAGTTACATCCTTTTGAATTTGATTTTTGTCACACTTAAATAAACCAATTTTCACCGTACGTTTAATTTATGTTAGCAATTTGCATTTTTAAATCTGATTTTCTTCGAGGCCAACCCAAGTTACAAGACAAAAACTTAAGAAGGTCGGTACCGCTCGACTCTCCCTTGAATTAGTATGCCATGCTTTACATATAAATTGACAGTAGTCCATCGCGAAGGTAATGACACAGTGTGTATACAGGGTGAACTGCCTGTAAGAAGAAAGAAAACGAACACGTTTCCATTAATCTTGATCGGAAGAGAAGAGATCGCATTGAACTTAAAGAGCTTGTATAGGGTAACGTATTAACGAGATTTCCGGGCCATAAATATTTGCTAAGCAGAATACGTCTGACCTTCGTATGACATTAAGGCGACGAGGTAAAATGAGCAACACTACTTTGCATGTACACAAATTATTTACAAATTACGTTGTTGTCCGATAAATTTAACATGCACATCCTCGTTTATAAAGAGGTTTATAACGATAGAAAAAATTGAAATTGCCATAAATGCAGTGGTGAAATTTTGTACTTTAATATCTTCTTTAAGAATGCATAAATAAACTATTGAATTTTCATTTCAACCATTCTTTTATACTTAATGCAGTTTTAAAGAAATATATGTATAAATAAATAGGAGTTGCACGTGCACATATGTAACTCTGAAGAATCGAATTGTGGTCAATAATAAAAATAGCTTAAAATAACTTCATAAATAACTACTAAATAAATAACTTAAAAAGTCGTAATTTTTGGGATGTCAAACGTTGGTTTAGTTATTGTAGTTCACAATTTCTTCTTCGACTGTAAAGGCAATAGAATTTCGAACTCCCACACTACATTACCGTGTATAAATTATTCAG
Source organism: Augochlora pura (assembly GCF_028453695.1). NCBI lineage: Eukaryota > Metazoa > Arthropoda > Insecta > Hymenoptera > Halictidae > Augochlora > Augochlora pura. Next base: position 15,801,972 of record NC_135781.1, on the reverse strand, counting down.
TTTTCAGAAAATGAAATTAAATAAATTAGTGTTATAACACTAATGAAAAAACTATCAAAAATCAATACTATCACGAATCAAAAAACATGAAAAAGACTAACAATTTACACTAAGTACATCAGAAAATATATTTGAAAAATTGATGTGGAAAAAGCTGTAGAGTCATAAACAGTTACTTACGCAGCCAGTTTTAATTTTTATTGATTTATCGAGTTTCGCATATGCATCGCCTTAGATTCAGCTGACTGCAATCGAAGCGTATTTGGAGAATAGAGAATTCTAATATTACAGGATCGAATACTCGAGATCCACTGTATTTTTAACTCTCTGCACACCGAACCATTCTGAACGTTAGCTACCAGCTATTGAGCGCTACTTTGTTGTAGAGACGAACATTTACGAACCCTCATATTATTTAGTAACGTATCATAATGACACTGGACTTATACAAATTCGTTGACATCGAGGAGTATCTATCTGTAAAAAAATCAATATTTTATTTTCTATAATTTTGTACAGTATAATAAATTTTGAAACACTCTCCAAACTGCACTGCAGGCTGATTTGTGCATGTTCGACGATAATAACTAGTTTGACGTAGTTTTTCTATACATCTTATTATAGTAATTTTACCATATCTTAATTTGATTTTTTGTGCCATTTCAAGAGAAAACTTCAGAGAAACAAGCACTTCTTAACAAGTTGTGCTGGAATAAGTTAATTTTTCGTGATAGCAAAGTTAATGTCCCCTGAGAGGGGACAGCAGAGTGCAAAGGGTGAAGTCTTGATGCCTTATTCGAGGGTGATCCCAAATTCGAGTCCCGGTATAAACGCGGAAAGATTGTTCCAGTTCCTAGCTGGGGAGGAGGAACATGCTCATTAACGGTGCCTTTCTTCCGAGAAATTATCGATCAGCGGGTTGTGCGCGAGGCGCGCGACCACAACGGACCGAAGTTTCGCCGGAACCGCCGTCAAATATTCGACGAGCGCGAAATTAATTGCTCGTCACGGCCCGTTCCCCTTCGCCGCGTGGATCTCCGGATAAAGTGTCAAGGAGGAGGGCTTCTTCACGCTCGTGAGATCCTCTCGTCTCATCTCGAGCCTCGCGCGCTTGACAAAGTGCATATGAAATATAACGAGAATGTGGGATGCTGCTGCATCCTCGGCGCAATTTCGCACGAGCACGTTATTACACGCGCTCTCTCTCGCGGGGGCGAAAAAGGGTCGAAGAACGCGCGGTGGGCGCACGGTAAATCTTTGGCTTCGCCCTGGGCGTTTTCAGAGTCCTGGTAATTAAGCGTTCGCGATATTATCATCGTGTCCCGGTGTTTTCGCCGTGGCGCTGTAAATCAACCAACTTGCTGTCTATGAGTCGGCGGAAGTGCTATCGGTGGCTTCTAGGTCAGTAATGCGAGGTAATGAAACTTGAGTGAACTACAATCAACGAAATTTCTCTAAGGATATTAATATTCTTAAATGACTGGAGCTAAGTATTCCGACAAGAAAATTAAATGCTGGTTGAATATATAAGGGAATAATAAGAAAGAACGCAACTTGGCAAACAAAAGATTGCAAAAGTATAAAATTAACAGTATAAAAAATAAAAGTATATAAAATAAACAGTATAAAATTGTAAAACGCATGACTCATCTGCGAAATTTGAATAAAGATAGTTAATTAAAATATTTTAAAAATAAAAATATTGTAACAGAATAAAATATTTTGAAACTACAAGAATTATTATTTAAAGAATATAAAAACCACCTGCGAGGTTCGAGGTTTGCACAGCATAGCTGAACAAAATTGTTCAAAGAGAATTGTTTTTTCTATGAAAACATTAACATTTTTCTCTTGTTTCTTTTCTGGTTAAGTTCGTTTGTATGTCATTTTACGACAAAAAATAGTACATTAATAGCAGCATTGCTATTTTTCCACTGCTAAATTCGAAAATACTTGTTTATGTCAATTTTAAAACAACTTATTTTTTTTTATCGATTTACAATGATTTCATAATGTAAGATGTTTTAGATAGTTACGACTTGTAATTAAAATCACTTGCATTAATATTATCGTTTCGTGATTCATAAAAATGCCTGAACAATAGTACTCTTTTAGATGCTGCATCCAAAATAAGAAATTCATCTAGATTCATGCTTAAAAATCCTTTATTCATCTACCAGATAAAATCGGATCGAATTTTCATGAATTCTTCATTTACAGTGATCTAACTTCAATATGTCATGCACATCGTACAACACTTTTTAGGTACAAAAATCTGAAAGGGAGATTATTATTCAAACAATTCTTTTGTTTCGAAAGCGTACATTTTATTATAATTGTAGAATATAGCTACGTACCTTAACATAAAACACTCGTTAGCAAAGAAATCCATTAATCTTGTCAGGGAAGTTCCCAAAGGACACGTTCTATTCAGATCATAGATATGACATGGCGTCTCGACCATAAGATCCCGTATCTTCTTAAAAATCGACATGTTCTCACAAGTTCATTCACTTAACCCCTTGCCGTACCATTCTTTTACAATTATAATGATTAGATCTTTGTCAATCGCAATAATCTGTTAGAAAAGAAATGAACTTTATATTGATTATATAAACATGTATATTCACGTTTACTTGCATGCGTGGCAAGGAGTTAAGGATGAAAATTGACATGGTTATGTATAACGATCGCATGCTTATATTCTGCATACACGTGACCTACGGTAATGAAACAATGACAAAAGCACAGAGCAAGATTTATGAAATCTTTATAAATGGAAATTTTTTACCAAAAGTTCTTATCATTTAATGCAAATAAGAAGTCATTATTCATCGTAATACAGCGGAATATATGTACAAGACTGGTGATCAATTGGACGGATGAACTTTGACCTTCCGGTGAATTTCTCTCGTCGGTGGAGACCGCCGAATTTACCACGCAATCGAGAAACGCGAATTCCGCGATGTTTAGTCTCTGATAAGAATGGACCGATAAAGGTAATTCAGCGGCTCATCAGTCAGCGGTGCGGGGCACGTAATGTTCCTCTCATATTTTATCCAGTGAAATTTACGAGGAGACCACCACTGCAAATAATCGCGGCAAGTTAAGATACCTTATCGCTGACTCAGCTCGTTTGCGATATTCTCTTTTTCGCTTTTCAATATGTATCGCAGCGGTTATGCTGACTTCCCGTCGATTGTTCGCTGACTAGCACGTGGAACAACGTCACACGGGTCAGCTTACTGCTTGAAAATTTATCTTTTTTTTTTCATTATTGTCATTATTAAGTTTCTTTTTAAGTCTATCTAACACGGTGCAACACTGTCGGGACAATTCGGTATATATGAACAAATGCATGTATATTTAACGCTAAATATACCGAGTACTGAAAACGTGTGACATGTGTTGTTTTATGAGAATTACAAGACTGAATTTATCTAGTTATTTCAGCATTTTTATTATAAAGTGTGTTTGATTTAAGAAATTTATTTAATCGTTTCTTACAAAGGTGGATATAATATTAAAAATGTTTCAATAAAAAATGTAGAACAGATCATTTTGAGCGCCATAGTAGATTTATTGAGCCGCCAGATTAGGAAAATATTACGCAACAGTTTTTTTACCCTTACCGAGTTACCACTATAGTTTGTCATTAGAGATCTTGATTTTCGACAGATACTGAAATACAAATTCGTTTGTTATACTTGTATACTAGGGTGGATCTTATTTATCGACCATCGAATTTTTATCTAGACGCCTCCCAAGATTGTGCCATTTTATGAAAAAATAACCTATGCACAATATAAAATTAATCGAGAAACGAGAAGACGTACCGCATCAAACTTAAAATTTTTTAAATTGTTGTCATTAATTTTTCATCACTATATATTATTTTCTTTCCTAATGTTTAAGATATTATTTTCTTATATTCTTCCATAAGCTTAACCCCACCTTCAGTAGTATCGTTGACAACCTTTAATCGTTGAACGATGTTTAACCCATATTTATGTTCCTCATGTTTCCACGTGTCAGGATCTTTGCTTAAAAATTCGAGTTTGATTTTTTTTTTAATTGACGCGTCACGTCTTCCCATTATCGAATTAATTTTAGATATTTCGTAGGTTATTGTTTCATCATAATGCTAAGAGGTATCACGATAAAAATCGTGTAAAAAAATGTTCACCAAGTATTTCTAAAGTCCATCCTGACATACACGTGAAATATGAATCTCTAGTTGTGAACGAATCGATTTTTCTGAATTTTCTTTGGTTTCACAAGCATCGGAGGCGACGACGGAGAGAATCAGTTTCACGTTCATATTGAATGCGCGAAGCAGCACAAGAACCGGCCGTTGGTTATCGGGGCACAAAATATGCGTCGGACAGTGCTATCAGACTGGATGGACGTTCTTTGAAGGTTTGGCGTTCGAGCGGAAATTGGCGGGACTTGATCGCGCAGGCGATACGCTGGAAGGTATTGTCCGACCGATTGACATCGGCGAGCTGGCCGATTGGCACGATGATTGACGCGTATCCGCGAGATGAGCCAAGATCCGCGCGCACCGCCGCCGCTTGCGGAAATGGCGGCGCGTGTTATCGCGTTTCGAACTCGGCTACTAACTTCGTTATCGAGTCCTTTCACGATCTTATTACGCGGGCGATCGCGTGCGCAACGCCCGGCCGAGTCCTATTCTGTCAACGGCCAATAGGAGATCATCGGCCCCGGGGATCTTTTACGGTCGATTTGACTGCGAAAGTAATTTTCCCCGACCGGAAATTTATCTCGAATCTAAAACGCTGATGAATTATTCATCGGCCGTGTCCGCCGACGCCCGTGAGACCCGTTCTTACCGGTGTCGTGGCACGATCGAGCCGTCGGATCTCTCTAGCGCCGGTTTCGCTCGCGTAATATCCGCTTCTGTTGTCATAAACTGTGCCACTTCCAGCCACCCGGCGCTCCTTGCGCTCGCGGTGCCGGACCACGAGCATCGTTACTCTGTTAGCAAATTATTCGGTTAATCGACCTGAACTCGGTTTTCTTGTCGCTAATCAGCGAGGAGGTCCGAAAATGAATCGTCTCACTGGCAGAAGGAAATGGACTTATTTTTCCGACCATCTAAATCATGACACTCGCGACAATAATTACGTGTGCAAAATTTGAAAGCAATCCGATAGTTTGTAACCATGTTGAAAGGGTGAAAACATCCCTTAAATGTACTTTTAATTCCTTCCTTCAAGGACAGTGGTGACTGAGAAATATCTTTCTCGAAAACTGCTTCCTACAGTAATTTTATCGAAATCGGAGTTAGCAGATTCGATACCTTCTGTGTCGTATATTGAATATATTTATTAATGGTAGAATATAATAATAATAACAATAATGGTAAAACAATACTTTTGTGTATACTTAACACGTTGACGCCAACGCCGATATTTACGGTTTTCTCTGTAAGGCGACGACCGAAATTTAAAAATTTAAATAATTATGTTAAGTTTATAATATTGAATTTTTATGTTTTTACTATTGATTGTCTGTTTATAATGTTGAGATAAAATAGTATAAACCTATTTTGTACTACCTATTTTATGAAATATAAACAAATACATGCCGTCTCACGGGACAGACACGTGTGACCCACCGGTGATGCACGACGGTGTCTACGTGTTAATATATACTCACATTTCACAAAAATATTTTTAAAAAATCGCTACATAATTATAAAACTTAAATGAAACCGTTAAAATGTAATTTGTTTAGCATGTGCCATAATACATCCAAAAATGTCTTAAAAGGTTTTTGACTTCCCTACCTAGAAACTCATATGCACTACGAGTCTGCTGTTGCATATTTGTCGGATCGATTAGTTCTCGACAAATAGATATCTGTTATAGTACTTCACATCTAGAAGTATCATTTTATAGACAATTTTCAAGTCGCATCGATAGTTTTACAGTTCCGTGTTGCAGCAGTGATGAGCAAGCTGCACAAGTTTCGCCAAACAGATTTAAAGAGAGCGACACTGAATCAAACAGGATATCACGTGAACCTTGATTTGGCAAATGGGATAGAACGCCATTCAATACACGAATGAATACTACACGTAGTTATGTCTTGGCGTTCACGCTTCAACTGTTCAAAGGAGATTCTACCGCACGTGATTCAGTAGGTCCATTTCAACTAATCCAGACGTCGGAGTCCTCGAACACGTTCCGCCGCTCCGTTGCGTGCATCGGTGGCGTAATCGCTAACCAGCATCGAATATACTTCGTCCGAATATTGCAACAAGGCCCAGTTAATTAGTATGCAAAATTATAAGAAGCTTAGAGGAAACGACAGTTGCCTTTAATTAAACACTACAGTTTCGCTTCTTAATTGGATTGCGCAATCGTATTGAAAGACGCTGCGATCACGAAGTGCGAGATGGTTCATAACTCGGCTGAAACAACTTCAACGCTAAAGTTGAAGTCATGTTTGTCAGCTTGTTTACCTTCATTCTGCATTCATCGTGTTGCAAATTAATGTCCTGCACTGTACGCTTCTCTAACATACAATAGACTTTGCTACAACGCGATAACGCGTTACGCCTTCTAAACTATTTTTATATTTCAAAAATTGTACATAATTACGTTCTTACGTTTCAGTCTATTTAATTGTTCGATTTTAAATATTTTAATTCCATTAGCGTATTGTACGCGAAATCGTGTTGCATGGAAGCAGTGGGCGTAACAGTTTTGACACATTATAGGAATTCGACTCCATTGTTACTGTTCATTGCTCGAAAGAAGGCACAAAGAAAAGTGGTGGATCGATTTCTACCGATTCACTCATGTAAACGCTGTCGCAGAACTAGCGTAATCGCGATTCCCTTATTGGCAAATATGACCCTTTTCTATTAGTTCCAATTTCCAGGTATGTACCGATAAACTCGAGTCGCCGTCTCGCTTCTCCGCGATCTTCTCCTAGCCACCTCTATTTTGTTTCCAGTTCAGACTTTTGATTATTATTAGCTTAGTTACGCGCTGAACAAGAGACGTGATTAGATGGATCTGGCGACCGACCGCCTTGCTCCTCGTGTCGATTAGCTTATTGGTCTTCTTGTTTACCAATAGAAGTGAGTTTCGGGAGTTCGTAGACAAGTGAAGTCTACGGGTGCGGCGTGACGAACTTTGCTGAAATGGTGGCCAAAATATACATATTGGGACGACATTTAGTGCAGCAATGTTTTGGGGGTTGCTAATTACGAGTCTAAAATATAAATTACAAAAAGAGATGGCGGCTTAGAAAAAAAGGTAAATTATACTAGATTAGATACTCCGATATCAAAAGGAAGACTGATATTTAAACAGTTAATAGTTTAATCTAAATTATTGCAATTACAGCTGTAGTATTTATACTAAAATGCCTGAAAATCAGATTCGTTAGAGATGCACAAGTAGACGAAATCTCTCGATACGGTAATTCGCACAGCTCGTCATGGATGTCTCATAGAGTCTAAGGGGCTAATAATAATACACAAGGAGAAGCGAAAATTAATTATATCCGTTATTGTTTGTCGATGAAGTTATGGATAGCTATCGGTATCGGAAGCTGCGGTGAGAGAACGTGGTGCGGGGGATGAAAGGGACTCGAGTCGGGTCAGACGACGATTCAGGGATAATCTTCTTGATCCGTTTATGCCGCGGATTTCGATTCAACCATCGCGAAAGGTCCCGCGAGATATTGTGTTCTCGTTTGCGATTCACGAATTCCGGCCGCGCCGACAACAATGCCCGGATTAAGACGCACAAACGAGCCATCGGTCCCGACTATTCTAGGGTTCCATTCACCTGCATCGAGTTGCACCTAACCCCCGACGTTTGTGCGAGCATTCGAAATGATACCTCGTGACTTCGATAACAGCCGATGAGATTAGGGCAAACCAGAGACGATGAACTAATTTTGAATATATTAATACCTTGCGCTGCGATTCCTTTTCGTGCTGCATTGATTAGCACTTGTTAATCAATTCTTGTCTCTTCTATTGTCTTTATTTACTTTCCTTTCTAGATTTTGATAAAAGAAGAATTAAATTTTATTTCGAGTTAGAAGAAATTAACACTATGCCGTTCGGCGCCACCACAGTGGTGTACCGCGCAAATATATGAGACAAACAAATTTTACATTTATTTACATGTGTGTATCTTCGAAAATTTCATGAAAATAGGTGGACAGGATTGAAAACTCATGATAACTAGTGATGAGATTAGTAAAGCTTGACAATTTATAATTTCCCGATAACCTTTACCGATAAAGGTGACAAGTTAAGTAATTTGAATTAGTGAAGCGGACGCGCGGACGGCAAGGTGTTAATAATATTCATATTTAATAGATCTTGGACGAAATGTTTGTCACAAGTCTGACTTTTTATTATAGTGCAAGGTGTTAAGAGTCGAACGCTGCCTCCAATAATTCTTTCAATATATTGGTTCTTTTACATGCCAAAAGTCTAGGTAATTACTATACATATACTTTATATACTTATAAGGGTGTTTCTAAATTATATATACTCCGGGAAATGGGGGGTTCCTGAGGCTATTTCAAGTAACCTTTTCATTTGTCGAAATGCCATCCGCAGCTTTGTTAAGGAGTTATTAATTAATAGAGTTGGCTGCGCGCGGACGATTTTTCGTGCTGCTGCACATACGAGCCAGTTGACTGAAGCCCATCTCGCTTCCGGGGCGCGACGGAAGGAGAGAGGGCTGCGCTCCGAATTTGAGCCGCGTTCAAGTAACAAACAAGGATTTTAGAAATGTCCTATTAATTTCAAAAATGTCACAAATATTATTAATGAAAAATATACCCATTCAGTTGTAAATGTTGTAATCCAAAAGTTGTAATCCACGTATGTAAAACGGCACAAATTACGCTAACGTTCACTTTCACTGCACTATTATTCCACACTGATCACGAATTATACAACAACTGACACATGCCCGAAGTTTCCAACGTTATTTTGTGTGGCCCTGAAAAGGGCCGATTAAATTCCAATTCGGTGCTCGAAATGTCCACCGTCCACATCGAGACACAATGTCGCCCGGGTGAGTACTTGTCTTTCGACGGCCGCAAGCGTCTCCTCGTGTACATTTGCGACGGCTCCATGAATCCGAGCTATCAAATCAGCTGCACTAGAAAAAGGTTACTTGAAATGGCCTCAGGAACCCGCCATTTCCCGGAGTATGTATAATTTAGAAACACCCTGTATAGGTGTAGCGTCCAGACGTGCGCACAAGAGAAAGTCTCTCCTTCGTGCAAACAACGAACGTAATTTACGACTCTCGTTCCACGAAGCTATTTTTGAGTCGACATTTTCCAGATCTTTGCAACGCATGTTTATTAGAGTCTTTACCGAAGGTCCTCAATAGCAAACAGAGACCGTCGTAAATTAAGGGATTATCTGAAGGGCACTTGGGCCGGACGCGCATCGACTTTCGTGCACGTGGGTCCGGCGCGGGTGGCCTGAAGAAAAGTCCCACGTTCGCACGGTAAAACGCATCCCCTCCGGTCACCTCGCCGCTCCGAAAACAAGTACGTCAAGGGCGGGTTAGCCAATCAGGGTTGTTTCGGAATTTTACCAGGGCAAGCGCGAAATTATAGTTTTTAAGAAAGACTTGGTTACGACGCGTCCCAAGATTAACGTCGTGAAAGAACACTCTCCGTGAGGACATACCGAGTCAGTTAGCCAGCGGAGAAATTTTGTATATTTGTATATATATTAGAAAAAATGAGTAACTTCACATCGTGCACGATTAATTCACCTATCTACCCACATAGGCAATTACTATATACATATACTTATATTACAATGATAATTAATTTCGTGAACTAATTAAAAATTAGTGTCACCCATCTGGCACCTTATAGCATGATAATTAAGGGGAATTGATCGCGTAATCTGATTAGTCAATTAGCCTCGATCTCCCCTAATGCTCGTATCCCGACAAAGTAATCGTCGCCGAGAGAATTCGGCGTTCGGAATCGTCGAACCGCTGTCAACGCGTCGTCGACTTCGTCGCTGCCAATCACGCATGTACTTCGACGCAAGCGCTGATTCGCGTATTAAGCCGGCGAATCTGCTTATCACCGACGAAAACGGAATTTACAATCGAGTTTGCCGGTGAAAGCCAGACGACGAGGGGAGAAATGTGAAATCAATGCGTTTCTAAATACGTGTATTCAACTTTTGAAGCGGTGTTTACGACATCTTCCGGCGGTATCTAGGACAGAGGATAGAAAAATCTTACGGAAATATGGGATTATTTTCAAAGAAAATGCGGCGCCTGTGGCAAGAAATGTTTTGCAACCGTTCCTCTTAGGTTCGCAGGAAACTTTGCAGTTTGTAAAGAAGCCAGAAGCAGGGAAGCGTTTGTTTTTTGCCGGCGGAGATTCAAGTTTCCCGAATAAAACCGTGCTTTGAAAATTGCCGCTTCTTAAACTATAGTCTTTGAAACTATTAACGACAGAAACATCGAATCGCTGAGGTTTTCTTATATAATAAATAGCGAAGATAATTCTTCAGAAGAGGGAAACTTGCAATTAGACGGGAATTTAAACGATGCGTGTACAAATTCTTCTTTAATGCTTTGAATCATTCAAATATATGTATAGTGGGAAGATGCAACAGTGAATAAGCAGCAGGTTTTTAAATATTAATTAAATATAAATTTAAATCGTTTAGACCAATTTTAAACAAGTTGTACCATTCGAAAAGCTTCCTATTTTATTTATACTATTTTGAACAATTGCTTCATGCGACGACAGTTTAATTTGGATGCCAAAGTTCGAAACATGCTCTCGCGATTTGAGTGCTTCGCAATTACTGAGCATGAAACACAAACTCTAATAATTTCTAATTGAAAAATATGTAGCGGAACTTGTTGATTAAAATTGCGTCAGATTTCTCGTAGCTCTGTTTCTATAGCATGGCAACGCTTGATCAGCCGATGATGAAAGGTTGTCGTGTTACTTCATGGTTATAATTTCAGAAGCAATTTCGATTGCTTTAGTTGGTGTCGCAGTTCAACGCGCTTCAATTGTTCGTAACCGTGCACCATGGAAATGCGTCTCGTTTTCCTACGCCTTTGTTCGAACGACGCCCAATCTCGAACTTCTAAAGTGATAGTTAGACGTTTTGTTCCTTGAAATTTGTTATACATGTCGCTGCATTACCACTGCTTTGTAATCGTTCACTTTCCCGCCAAATTTAATAGCAGGATCAAAGAAACAAATTAGATTATTATACGAAACATAACTCTCACAATAAATTATCAACCATTGAACTATTTTTATCTACTGTTATATTCAGCATTATTTCTTTTGGCCAATTTCATATAAAGAAATAACGAGATAATTTATTATTTGAAATCGCCGTATTCCAAAATGATATACATATATGATACACAAAATCATTCGAGTGGTGTCACTGAGACAACACTATGCCGTCCGGCGACGTCACGGTGGTGTCGCGTACAAAGTATCGCCCAACGGCCGGCTACCCCACTAATAATAAAACAAACAAGTTTTACATTTATTTATATATGTATATCTTCGAATACTCGTAAGAGCTAACAATGAGGATAGTAAAGCTTTGCAATTTATAATTTTCCGACAACCCTTCCCGATAAAGGCGATAAGCGAAGTACATAATCTGAATCAGTGCTGCCGGCGCTGAGCGAAGAAATTTTTGCGAGACAGGTGAACGGCAAAGTGTTAAGAATAATAAATACCTATCTTCCTGCATGCGTTCGTTCGGCAGATGCAATCTGTATGATGCGGACTGCCGCCCGAAGTGTTTTCGCGCCCTTACCTGGCTGAACTTTTAATTTCAGCCTGTCCCGATTCCCACCGCGCAGAAGTCACCGACAAGGCTCTCGCCTACCCTGCGGAATTCCAATAGAAACTCATCGGTTGAGAAAACTTCGCGTAGCCACCGATTCATCTTCGCAAGATCGCGTGTTTGCAAAACTTCGCCACCTCCTGAACAAAGGGATCTCGCGAGAGCATAAGAAAAGTAATCAGGATCGCAACCGGTCGGCGGCGGAACTTTTGCCCGCTCTAATGGAGGAATCGATACTAGACAGAATTTCCCCGGGAACGAAGATATCTAGCAGCAGATAGATTTTATTTATTTATAACAGAACTATTCAGATCACGTGGAAAACTGTAACAATATTTAAAGAATTTAAAAACGCTTGTTTTGAACTTCGTAAAATTATGCAGAGAAAAAACGTATGTCTATACGTTTATCGTATCTTGTAACCTATATAGATAATTTTGATTTTGCATAAAAATCTACAGATTAGTTAATAATGTTCTCTCGAGCAAATTACTTGCTATATCCCTCTTAACGTTATCGCATACAATGGTGGTAATTATGATGGTGTGATCAGATCTTTATTATTAAAAATCAAAATATGAAAGGTGAAGGAACAGAATCCTCTATTTCAATGTAACTTTGAAGTCACATACATATTCTATTTAATTTAATTTCAAGTTACAAACTGCGTGAACACTATTATACATATGTATATAACAGATTTGTACTATAGAGGGTTTACACGAAAATCTCACTTGTTGCGAAAGATGACGCATAGTTTCAATTAGCATATCCGATAAATCGGATAAAGCAGTAATCGTGGATAACAGTTTCGCGATCACAGCTTCGAACGTGAGGATCAATCTAGGCATAAGAATGAATTCGGTGAAATGAAAACCTATAATCATTCTAAATTAGATGCTTAATCCTTCCAATGTTAAATCCTAGAAGCTCCATTTACGCAGCACGCGTAATACCCGCTAATGATTGAAGCATATTCGTCGAAGGTTTATGCGCATCCTGCCACTCGACCTGCTATACACATGAGTGAGAACGTGCGTTCGCGTGTTTAATAGCTTTGGAAGGATTATTCAACCGGAAATTATGTTATTATAACTAGGAGATATAGCACGGAGCACAACTATTGGCGAAGATATTTAGCGACGCGACCTCGTCGGTCTTGAGTCCGTAATTCCGAGATCTTCTTATTCTTCTTTCTCGCCGTTTATAGAGAAAGAACCGCTTGAAAGTTTCCAGTAAGGCGTCGGTAAACCAGTTTCGAAGTTTCCACAAGACCCCTGATTTTTCTCGCAACAGTGTCTTCGCGCGTTACGTTCGAAACTCTCTGCATTTTAAATTCTTGCACCGATTCGACTCGAAAAGACGTAGAAAAATCGATTTGTCTTCACGCGAAGCTGACAAGAGATTTCTCCAAATTAACTCCCTAAATTTGAAATATATTAGGTCTACCAGAAAGTTCTATCGGATAATATCGAGTATTATTTATTTACAAATTGCCATTACGTTGGCTAGGAGTCATTAAACTAAATTGTATATTGAATATTAATAAATTTACCAAAAATTGATTATATTCTTTCACTTCGCAGACAGAACTTTCCGATAGATCTAATATTTTATTTCATAAAGTTAAAGGAACGCTGAATCATGATTATCGAATTGACGATCTTCGAATGCCTGTAGCTTTGGCTACAATAATCTTGAAATTCTTTCTGCGCGCTCATGTCCTAGGAGGTAGTGTCCTCTTCAAAATGACCTCTCGAAAATTGATCTACAATCTTTTGTCACGGCTTATTGTACTTTCATCATTTGTACTTTGAGTTACTTTAATCCTAATACCATTGAAATAATCCAGATGTTTTCATTGAAAGATCAGTGGGATTGTGACGAAAAGCGGTGGATTGACTTTTAATAGATCATTGAGCAGAGCAGAGTTTTTTCTACAAGATTGTAATAATATAAACGATTAAATAGATTTTCTTAACTTAATAGAGCCATTCGAATTTGCAAAACTTCGAATGCTGAATACGGATTTTGGTTTCTTACACCGTTTTGTAATAAAAAAAAGGGGTAAAAGTTAAAGATTTAAAAATAATAAATAAATAAATACGAAACATATGCTACTTAAAATATAATCCTCATATTCAAATTATTATTTATTATTTACAATAAATAAAATATAAAATACCGCGTTAGTTAAGAGGACAAAGAAAACCTCAATTTTTTTAGTATTTATTTTTTTGCGGACAATGTAAAAATACTATGGAATCACTCTAGGGTTAAATAGATTATAATGCAAAAGAATTTATTTAACCTTTATGACAGAGTGCTCAATTTACTAATGCACTTTACCTTTTACTGTGCTCCTTACGCAATTATAATTAACTGAATAAAATCCATTGAATTCCTTATAGAACTTGCTGGCAAGATTCTGCGGAAAAACAGTTGAAACAACGTACATAACAATCTAGTTCCTCATCAAAGAGACTATCAAGAATTTTCCAGCGACGGTGTGTACACGAGGAGAATGAATTTTTGTGTAGCATCTGTGTAATACGCGTGCTCCGTTAATACCGTTGAAAAACATCGAGCAAGTCCCGGGGAGGGTAATAAAATCTTTCCCGGGCATCCTACACAATTTCGCGAGTCTTTTTCCATTCGTCAGATGCATCCGCGGGATTCCGTTGGTACGGTTCCAAGTGGCTGGTGAAAAAGTTGCGGAACGACTGCTAGATTTAGTGGTGTCTCCCAGCGTCGATTCCTTTTTCGCGAGTCTCCCCGCTAAGTAAGACGCGCGCCGCAGGCTCGTCGTTCTCTTATTTAAGTCGTTGTAACCGGAACTAATTTCCGAGAAATCGTCGGACGATAAACCGCCGGTTTTCCACCGTCGCGGTGCAGTGATCGTGAACTAGAAAAGACTGGTTCCGATATTCTGCATAAATTCCTACGTCGCGGCGTCCACCGGTCTCTCCCGACACGCTGATCAGCATAGCAATTAGTCGATATAATTGATCTGGTTCGATCCGATCCAAGAAACCTGTTCGCTTTTTCTTGTCGGCCGAATCTGACAGGCTTCTAAACATTCTTAAATAAATTCTACAAATATTTCGAGATACTGGTAATTACGAAAATGATTATTGGATGCAGCGCAGATATCTATCAAAACCGAAAACTACGACCCTGTGTGAAACTCAATCGTCAATATTGGTTGACGAACGGTACAAAGCCGTGAATTTTACTCTTTGCCCGATACGGTCAGCCTGGAAATGTTTGAAAATGGTTTAGGTATACGCGTCCGGCGAAGCGACGGGATTCGTTTGGCTTTCCCTCGGAAATTCCTCTTGCAAACAGTTTTTGTTAATATTCGAAATTTTGTTTCAATAGAATCGTGGTTCGCTCTCTATGGAAAGTCATCGATATAGTGAAATATTAATGGATCTGTTGATTATTCACCTTGCATTTTCGGATTTAATTCGCGCACTTAATATGGTTTTACGCTGCAGGAACTTTTGTATAATATTAATTAGAAATTTGCAATTTTCAAGTATAAGTTCTTCGTTTCGAACCTCTTCTTTTGTAAAGATCAGTTAAGCGTTGTTGAGTTAAATTTTTCATTCCAACTCTATTCTTTCGAATAATATACGATTCAATTTTCGAAAGTATACCTCTGTTAGTTTAATTTATTACTTTATTTCATTTCATTCATTTTCTATGAGAAAATACTTTAGTGCAAGAGAAGGTAATACGTAGGGAAAAAACAGAACAAAATTATGCAAAAGAAGATATTACCGCTTATAACGGTTAGTAATGTGATTATTGTACAATATGTTAAATTGATAGTTTTAGATTTTCTAGAAATTGTTCGATGATATTTGTTTTCGCGTCTAAGTTGCGCAAGCAATCACTCGATTAATACAATTATAGATATTTTATATAGATGTACAATTTATCTGCGATTCCTTAACATTATTTCCACTGCGGTATTTTATCTATTTTATCCATAGTCTGTTCTACTCTCTATGACTCGTGCTGCTATTTTGTTTATAGTATCTGGTTGCCTGCGTGAATGTGTGTGACTGTGAAATTCGCTCTCAAATGTATGTACAACCTAATTGGATTACACTTCTTATGTAACTTTAGGATACTTTATACATAATCTTTCCTCAGTATAGAATAACCAACGCTGAAAAAAGATTAGAATGATTTTATAGATACATATCTATAAAAACAAAATTCACCTGTATTAAACTAATTACCAGGATTGGAGAACAAAAAGCGTTTTTCAATTTTTTTTGATCTAGCCACTGCAATGTTCTACAATACAATAGAACGTGACGGACAAGCGAATTGCAATGTTATGCAACAACACTTGTGTTTTCCGTTATAAGATCCTTAAAGTATTCCATATACTAATTTTTAAATCCAGAATAAGCTGGAGGAAAATGATAGCAGTGAATTTATTTAGCCACTATTGCAGTAAAGTCAAAACATTAACAAGAAATAATTAAACTTGGGGAATAATTTGAAGTTAATATTTGAAAAGTGTCTTTTGCGTCTTTTCTTTTTGTCTCTTTCGTCAATTATAAAAGAGAAATAACAGAACAAGATATTTTACAACGTTGTAGCTAAAAAACGGTAAATATGGGACTTAAAAATTCTACTTCACCAAAGTAGAGGATTAATTTTATTCCACCACGTTTCGTATTACGATCTTTAATAGTACAGATCTAGTCATACCAATTCAATTGTCGTAATTTCCACTATCGTATAAAATAAGGTTAACCGAGAACTATCAAGTAGTTAGTAAGCTTGGTAGAAATACTGCTAAAATATTCTCAACTTACGAACAAACTATCGAACATGTAAATTACGAGACGTCCACATTTCTCTAATTCCATCCGAAGTTGAATAACGCCGAACCCAGACCTATACCTCTCTTCTACAGAATTCTCTAGAGTCTCGGTGAAAATCTGAATATCACACTTCGACAGAAAAGTAGCACACTTCCAGCAAGTCCCCGAGGCGGCAGAAGTCGACTCGTCAAATTTCCGCTGATCAATAATTCCGCGAGCATGATGCACGGGTGAAAAGTGCACGGATGCTAGCGCGGACGTCTCTATATGGATCTGTCGGGCGGTGACACCGGGGTGCACGAGGCAGCAGGCAGGTTCCCCGGCACGACGATAGCCCCATGAGGAAAGACTCCCCTGGCTCGATAACCCTCGACGAGACTGGTCTTTGGGCTGGTGCACAGAACCGGCTACAATGCGGGGAACAAAGGAGCTGCGGCGTCGACGTTATCGCGATCGAATAAAAATGCCGAAGTCCTTCGATGCACTTGACATAAATCTCCGGGCCGATAACGGGGGCTGCGGTAACGAGCGATACGTCCGATCGTTAATGCCGGGTTACGGAGTTCCACGGCGAACTCCGGCCATTTCGCGGAACAGTTTCCAATGGACCGATTCCGTACGAGCGGCTCGCCTGCAGTTTCGCCTCCCAAAAGATTCACTTGTTTATTTTCGTTTCGTGGAAATTCGACGTCGATCAGGCTAGATGAAGCGACGACGTTGATCCACCGGGAAAATTGCTATACCAGGAATACCCGAGTCGAGGATACCACTGAAACGAACATTTCGAGTTTGCACACTTGCAACAGGACTAAGAAATTGAAAGCCGGGAGATCTGTGGCTTTGCCTTATTTTCTAACAGTTTTCTCTTCGTATCGACAACTGTGCCTGATATAAAGCGATTTTATAGTCGATTCATTTCTGATCTTTAACCCTTTTGGTACTAGCACTCTGTCCGCCGTGATACTCTGGCTCTACGAGGCGCCGCACTCAAAATTCACACATGATCGTCCTCCTTTGTATGAAAATTTTCCCAAGCGTAAAAAAGTAAAAGTAAAAACTGTGCTTAATAAAACGACGTGTTTTAACAAAAGTATTGCTTGTAGCTTAAGAGATATTTAGATATATTTATATAAAATTGTGTTATTTATACCGATCGTCGCATGGACGCCAGATATATCCGGCGCTCGTACCGAAAGGGTTAATCATGGAAACGTACCTCTCGCGTTCAAATAGACGCTTAGTTTTGCTTTCTATCGGGAAAGTGCTTTGTTTTAGATCGTTGGTGGAACGACTGGAATTGAGACATTGTCATCCGACTCGAACACGGCTGAACCTTTGGCTTTTGAACTCTTTAGCGACTCGCAAGAGATGTTCTCTTTGTAACACACTTTGTGTCATCACCCATTTTCTATAACACGTGAGATACTATTGACATCGAACAAATATATCTATAAATTCTGTGCACGTATGGATTATAAAATAGTGCACTGCTTTGTAGCTATAATTTCGTACGTGATCTACTAAATATGAACGTTATTTATTTATTGTACAGTGAAACAGAATTTGATTCTTCGTTTACGAATATCTAGGAAACGAAAGCAATTTAATTGAATTTATTTACTTGCATATATTGGAGACCTTTTATCATACCAAAATAGTAGAAATTATGCAATGATTATACAAAATTTATACGTTATACAAAACTTATTATCCTACATTATAGGATAATTGTATAGTATTTAAATTTTGAAAGTGTGATGAAAAAAAGGCAGCAGATTTTATGCAATTTTGACAAAAAGACACCATTGGAAAAAATGAAATAACTACGAAAATTAGAAAGCACGTGTTTTACAACAATTGCAGGACGTTATTATTTTGCTTAAAAATCCGTAGTTTAATACTAAAAGTTAGTCTTAACAAACAGTAGTTCATACATAAGGCTAAGATGCCCAAGAGATGACAAGTAGAAACGACACAGTATCATGGTGTAATCATAATCAAACGACATGGGACAGTGTACCAGCTAATTTCTGAAATTGGTGTTGCTGAGAATTCTAGTTTCTAGCAAGAGGCATATAGAATCTGAGATTGTTAATCCGGGGGGTTAAGAATTGCAGACAAATCCCTGGAGATCCAAGAGACGCCGCTCTCAAAGTAGCCTTTGTAAACACTCTTACAAATGTCTCTCATCCTATTCCGCTCTCCAGAATATCTCAGTGAAAGTTTCATTGGAACATTTCGGGTCCGATCCGGCAAGATCGCGAACTGTTGAAAACTTCGACAACAGCTCTCAGACATCTTGGTAGCCAGTCGAACCGTGTCGTCTAATTTTTCGGTTAAACTCGTCTGCGTCGGCGGCTCGCGGGATCGTGAGTCGAAAGGCAACAGTCTGAAGAGCGAGATGAATTACAGGGAAGGTTTGTCGGTAATGTTGGCTCTATAGTCACGCTTCGGTCGTCGCGCGAATGAAACGGATTCCGAGGCATGGATCCGCGATCGATAATCGACGAGATCCTCCCTACCCGGCATCGGCCGCGCTCGGTAGCCGGTGCTGGAAAGATTGGACCAGTAATATCGTCGAATATGCCTGGGAGATCGATGGCGGCAGACTGGCAGACCTTCGACTTCTAGACGGATCTGATACCCGATTGAACTGTGCTTTTACCTGAAATTCGTTTATCGGGTTCGTAGGGTGCACCCGTGCGTTCTATGGCGGTCGAGATACGCCCGCCGCCAATTTCATCAGCGCGACTATTGCGACTCCTGCAACGTCCTCGGGAACGCTTTACCAGACGCGTCGTTTGTAATTTCGCAACTCAATCCGATGCACTACGAAAATTTCAATATTACCTTCCGACCGTAACTAGATTATTTATTTATGTGTATGCAGGAATTTTCGCGCGTGCCTCGTTAATTCGACACTGAAATTTTCATATTTATGTTCTTCTAATACATTACTGTATTTCATATCACCCATTTGTGACAGAGAAATATTCTATCTCAATAGGAGGATGGAAAGCAGAACAAAAATTGAGCGAAAGAAAATATTATGGCTTAAAACATCCGTGTTACTTACCGACTATAATTAAATTGTTAATTTCTTATGAATTTGTTATGAATAGGAAAAAAATTTTCGTAGTGGTGGACAGGTGAGCAATACCTGTATGTATCTATGATACACAAGACGTATTGATAAAACCTTTTATTATACATAGTTTTGATTTAACACAGTTTAGAATAATAAATTCAATTTCCTTTTTACACGATTTCATTCGATTTAGTACACTGAGAAATGATTTAAGGGCGATTATTATGTTATTATTATAATCGCCGTAATTTTCTAAACATACTTAGGGCAGTAATTTTCTAAACATACTACTTAGCAATTTTCTATGCATGTATATAATGTCCTTTTTTGCATTTAGTTACACGATTTTTCTAAAATATATCTACGGTGTACAATTGTATATTCTAAATCGAAGCAAAAGTTGATTCTTTTGTTATCAAAGTCCAGGAATGAAAGTATTAAACAGAAAGACATACAAGAAACAGGAACAGTCTCGTTCTATCAGAAAGCTAAATATCTATTAACCTTTTACGGTACCATTTACTTTATAATTACAATTATTGAAACCTTGTCGAATGTTTAAATGTTGAGGTCATATCAATATAAGCTCAAGCTTATGTCAAGATTCCAACCTGAAATTATGGAATAACATTCATATTTAACTAGTTATTACTATAAATCTCAATTACGAGTTGGACTTGTCAAAATACGTCAAAGGGTTAATAATGGTATACCAAAACGAAAAATGAGAACAAGATAAAAATTGAATTTTTTGAAAATCTGCAGAAAGTGAGATTATCGTGTACTTATTTTCAATCTTTCGAAGAAGTTTCTTTAGAGGATCGGTTTTTGAAAAAATATATAACTACGGTCACTAGTTTTAACGAACGTATTCGAATCGCATTCGTGGAACATCAATGTATTTGCAGACACGCAGCCACCTGACGCAACGCACAGACAGGTACAATGAGTCCACAGGAGACAATGACGCGAGACAGGCTCGTGCGAGGGTGAAACTACCCTCCGTGGTTTTTCCCATCGCGCAATTCCCCTTGTAAGGACATATTATGAGACGCGATCATGGCGGGGTACTTTTACGATGCTTCGTCTTTACGGCAGATTTTTACGTGGAATAAAAAATGTTTCCTCTGATGGACGGCTATACGCAGATTGTATGAATACATTGTTGCACGAATTATTGGTTAATAATACTGTTCAATAACAATAATAATAATTAAATTAAATCAATAATATATTCAATCACATTGTTATTAAATAAACCTGAAATTCGTGTATGTCCAGTTTCATTACATGCATTACCTTTTTGAAGATGTTGAACTAATTATATATTTTTACTATTTAATTAAAAAAATACAAGAGGTCGGTTGCATCAGTAAATGTTAAATAACATATCCACTTCTTTTTCACGCTGAGATTTTACGTAAAATTATTTTCTTAACTCTCTATGATCTGTTTTTCTTATTATTTGTATATTAAACTTCTTATTGTTTGTATATTAAAATTATATAATTCAAAACTAGAATATATTCTTTAAATATAAATTAACACTGAAACTACCAAACGAAAAAAAATGACTGGTTTCTGATTTCTTTTTTTACATGTTTTCACATTTTAGAAACGTTTTATAATAAATTCAGTAGATCTTCTTCATTTAATCATACATTATAACAGAAATTATACTAAGCTTAATTAAATTTAAATTATGTTAACAAAAATTTAACTTTACTTGGATACATAATTTATTTATCTTTGATTACAAATGCCAACAGAGCAAGATACTTTACCCACATTGTTACTAAGAATTAGATTTGAAAATCTGATAGACCTGTACGCGACTTTAGAGATGCATCGAGCCGGAGAGGGTTAATTAGAAGCTCGATTATAGAGATCTCCAAACATGATAGACGAACAGCAATCGCGTCTAATTCAGCCGATAAATCAAATCCGCAGAACTCGACTGGAAAGTTTGTCGTTCGACCGCGTCGCTCGAATCACGGAAAATTGACCAATAAGGCCTCGAACAACATTTCGCCGGATTCTGAATTCACGTGGAGAAAACGGTGTATCGGGGCCCCTCGGGCGAGGGTCACGAGTCGCCTGTTATTTACGTACTCGGGCAAAGACACCGCTGCTAAAGTCACGTACACGCGAGGCAGTTTCAATTTTCTCGAGGACCGTGCCGCCTCGTCGGGAGCAACGTGCTTCGAGCAACATAGCTCATCTTCGAAATATCATTCTGGCCGATGTCCAGAGACCGCGCCGGTCGTCTACTACCGACGATGGATTTCCTCGGTCCAATCAAAACGTGATGGACGATGAATCGGCCCAAAACAGGCTAATAGGACCGTCGGCAGTGTACGGAGAACCAGCCGTGCGTAGGAAATAGAGTGCTGAGGCACGAGGACGATGCCTTGTTTGATTTTATCTTGTTTCCCACGGGGGTGTCGTGTACACGGTTCAAGTAATTTGCTGTTTGCTCGCCTGAACAGGCTGACGCCAGAGTCACGATCGGTTTCGATATGTGTCGTTGTTTACGTCACAGGATTGCTGTATCAATTACCGTGGCCATCAAAGTGACGTTCCGTGTTTTCGACGCTTTAGCTTTTTTTTTTATCGTACACCTTAAAACGTTTCAGTTATACGCGACATTTTTTTATATAAGTATGGATTGTTTTGTACGTGAAATATACGTATAAACGATACGAAATATATAACAAAATGTACGTAGCGATTTTCAAGCGATTTTATATACCATTAAAAAGGTGAAAATTGAAGCAATACTGTTTTGAAATAATAAAGACTGTTTTAAAATTAAAAAAGACTGCTTTATAATTAAAAAGGACTGTTCTAAAATTAAAAAAGACTGTTCTAAAATGAAAAAGAATGTTCTAAAATAGAAAAGATTTTTAAAATGAAAAAGATTCTTTTAAAATGAAAATAACGCTGTCGACATCCAGAGATGGTTGCTGACGCCTGTTAAAAAAAGATGTAGGTTGCACAAAGATATTTTCTATGAACTACATTTGACACATATTAGAGGATTCCACAGAGATCATGCTTACAGCACAAAAATCAACGTTTTTTGTCGCGGAGGCATCATTTGTACCACCCGGCACTAAGCAACGAAAAAACTCGGGAAAACAGAGAGAAAGT
The DNA here is from genome assembly GCF_028453695.1 of Augochlora pura. Lineage (NCBI taxonomy): Eukaryota > Metazoa > Arthropoda > Insecta > Hymenoptera > Halictidae > Augochlora > Augochlora pura. The sequence goes on along the minus strand of NC_135781.1, from coordinate 15,779,006 downwards.
CGATTCAGCGTAGTCATGGTCTGCGAAAGAAATGCAGAAGTCTGGTTTATGTGCTGAAAAACGGACATTTGCAACGTCAGGGTCGCCGGGTCCGTTCCGAATTAGGCCACTTTCCCGCATTAGGACCGATAATCGAACGATCGGACTCTACTCGCGAGAAAGTATTAATGCCCGGTAGCAGAAATAACATGAAAGGACCGTGGAAATCGAAGAACCGGCGAGCGTAGAGCATCGCACCGCTGAAAGGTGAAACGGCTTTGCGAAGAATAATCTGGTTAATGCAGGCTCGCGGTAGTAACACGCACGAGTTCGGCGAAAAGAGAGTGGTTCTCGAGACAGAAGCGTGTCCCGCGCTGACGAACGAGGCCTGAAAAGCGGTTCGTCCCTTTCATATCGGAGGAGGATGTTCCATCGGAAGACACTCTATTATCAATAGGTGTCATTGAAACGAAACGCGGCCGACGGAAAAAGCTCCGGGAACGACTGAAAAAGGCGCGCCAACGCCGGTGAGGGCCGACGTGCGCACGAGCTGCGTGACAAATATGGAGGCTCCGCTCACACGGAGCTCGATATTCGTGGAATTAACGAGGAGGCGAGACGAAGCGCGTGGTATCGATTCCGTTCCTTCTATCGGAAGAACGCGCGACAGCTATTATATTTATTTGTTTCTTCTCGCGCGTGGGCAGCCGCCGCGACGAGCCGCTCCGCGTCGTGAAATCGATTCAGCCGTAAATTTCCGGCCGCGTGTGCGGAGAGAACATCGATAAGTTGCGGAAGATAAGGTGTTCGCTCGAGCGCGTGTGCTTTAATTAGAGGGCCGGAGAGCGTGGCAGCCGAGAAAATGGAAAATCGATGCACCGGATGCTTGCATTAGGAAACGGAATATCGTTCCCGAATTTCACCTCGGTTTATCGGTTTGCGGGAATTTATTGAAACAGGTGAAAGCGTTCGCGGCAAAGAGTGAAACAGCACCAGCTACGTTAAAGGCGATGTGCTGCGAATATTCAATTCTTTAACCCTTGAATAGCGGAACATTTTCACAATTGCACGATTGACGATGTCTGCGGCGATCCTGAGCTTTATTAATGGATTATTTCAAATTTATTTTTGTAGTTATTTCGGGTAGACTTATTAGTCTCCTGTTGTTTTTAGTGTGAAAGAAATTCATTATTCGTTATCTAATAAGTTTGAAATATTAAATAAGTGACAATATAATGCAACTTTCATACTGAAACTTTTTTACACAATGCTTGCAGTTATTTTATAGTGGATTATTCAAGCTCCGTACGATTTTTATTACTAGATTGCGGATTTTATGTATTTATGACTAACATGTGTACATACATCAATTGCATTAAAAACATTTAAACAATTTCAAAATGCTACCACGTTACATTCAATACATCAAAATGTTTAGAAAAGGAGATACTTATTTCTTGCAGACAATTTTTATTCTTCGTAATAATGTGCAGTGTATTTCTTAAAATATATGCTTAAGTTCAAATAATGAAAAAATATGGAACACATTTCTTTTTTCATTCAAGCCTTTTTCGACAAAATTTAGGTTGAAAAAATAATAGTAATGAATAGAAATCAAGTCACCTGTCTGGCTATAACATTGCAATTCTACTTCTCGTCATACTACTTCACGCACCATCCAACTAAATTTTCTCAAAAACAAACACTTTATCGACCGGTAGCCTATAAATCGACTTTTTCAATCACTTACTTTTTATTTAATATTAAGGTATTATTATATAATCTTGTAAATATTAGATACCTTCCGCGACGAATAAAATAAATAAAATAAATACATTTTAATGCTAATATTATGAAAATATAACAATGTTTAAGTTAAAATGATCGGTCAGTAAATGTATATTCATTGTATATTCTCTTGTAGAATTGGAGTCTGTCCTATTGTACCCATTAGTTATTATATCGCCTTACGTATCCTGCGAAATCCGCTGATTTGATGCTAAACGATACACCCTCCTTAAATAGCGGCGTAAATCGGATTATTCGGCGACGATGCACCGCGTGCGAGAGTATTTTGAGGTGGAATACCTCTTGCGAGAGCATCCGCGCTCCGGAAGAGCCCTCGAAGCGATCGGAACGAGAACACAGGGGACGATGGAAAGGAAAACAGCGTCAAGTGTCTGTGCCGCTGTCGGTTTTTCATCGACCGCCGCCCCGGAGTCCCGTTGCCGATTCGTACACGCGACCGCAACTCCGAATCTCGATCAGCGGACGTCGTTTCTGCCACCGAGCCGAAATTAATGCTCGATAATTAACTCCGAGCTTTGCCCGGGACTCGAACCGGTTGCTTTGCTCGTTCCGAGTGTCTTCCACTCGACGGGACTACTTTCACGGATATTGAAGTTTTTCCTAATGGCAACTTTTCTTCGATGAGAAAGCAGCATTGTGAATGCCGCGCGACGAGCGAAGGAGCTTTGTCGAGCACTCGGCAACGGAACTACGATTGTCGATGGTCTTTGTCGTCGTTGGCAGGCAAAAGTATCGCTGCATCCTTCGACGCAGCTTTTGTCGAATCCGTGTTTTCCTTGCTCTAGGGTTCTTTTTTTAAATATTGGCCATCGCGCCCTGCGATCGTAAAACATGGTTCGCACGTAAGTGAGAAAAATGCGGAGGGAGCGGGAATCGCCTCGGGGGATCATTACACGAACGTTAATTAACCCTATGACTAGGCGGGCCCGATGGAATTATGGCGGGTAGACAAACAGTGATTACAGAGGGCTCGGGACACTAATATTGGAAACTGCGCTTGGAAAAAATTCATGCGCTGCTATTCAGCGGTTGTGCTACATCGATCCAGATGTTTATTTGCTAGTATTCTCAAGAGTTCACTGACCTTTTGCAATTACAGAATAAACTTCAACCTCTTAAGTACGTCTGGATTTTGTGCTAATAAAGTTTTCAATAACTAAATTACCATTTTCCTTAACATATATTTTTCGGTATAGCTATATATAGTATTAATTACATATATTTTTTCGTAGCGTATTGTACATACACACTTTTACTTTAATCGTTTACTTTAATAATTGCTAAAACAATTGAGTAAAGCATGAAACTTTAACCTAAGAGGTTAAAGCGTAGAGTGCTTGAAATTTCCTTAAAATTGCCTGATATTTTCATGAAATCTTACAATTATTTTCAATTCAAGTATTTTGATCTTTCAATTGACTCTGAATGCAACGCCAATCTTCAACGAAACATCGCCGAAGTCAATCGTCGATCATATAAATTGTGACGTTTTCAAATAGAGAAGGAATTTTGGTTAATCTTGATGTTATTTACTTGCATAACGTGTGGTTTTATGAAAATTTGTCACTTATTATTTTTTTTTTTTTGTAGTCATGATTATTAGAATTTTCTCAGTTTTCATTATGGAAAACTCTGTCACTATAGTACATGCTGGTGATCTCTGAATCCGATGGTAACCGTTTCAAAGTTTCCTCTAACGAAAGTCGCCTATGCTGCTACGAGAAAAGTAGTTAGTTAGAGCAGTGTAGCTGATGGCACATGCAATCTCGGTTTAAGACAGCGGTTGAAAACGTAACAGACTCCTAACAGCAAGAAACGATAACAATTTGGCGTTACTTGCGAGAAACAACCCCACTATAGCTGTTCCTCGAGAGAAACAACCCCACTATTGCTGTTCCGCGAGAGAACTCATACGAAGTCTTTGAATAGAGACGATAATGTCACACCTCCGTGTTTGTGTCACGGTTCGAAACCTGTTTTTAATGCGATTTCGAACACGCGACATTCGTAGGATAGGAAATATTCCGAGATGCATGAATATTCAGCAGTCCACCATATTTTCATAGAAATTCTAAAGCATCTGTTTGGCAATCCGACGCGGAAACATTTCCCACGCGTCTCTCAAAAGATTAAAATTCAATTTTAGTTTGCCACTGTTTATGCTAATATTTAACAAAGCTGCTTACGCTGTATTGTTAATAATAGTACGAATGGATATTGTGATCGGACAATACTGTAGAGTATTCGTCGATTCCCATAATGAGATAAGACTGTTGAGAGCGGGGCCGCGAAGGCCTGCAGAGAATTAAAAAAGCTCGCGCAAACCGTAAAATTGTGGAAAATCATCCGGTAGAAAGTTTTCGATGGGGTGAGTAATTTTGTGGTCCGCGGACTAACTCTTTAAATCGGTTTTGCAGTTGTAAATATCTCAAAACTTCATTAAAAACTTTAAACCCGTTTTTCTCCGAACCACGTTTCCAAACTGGTGTAACAGACATTTCAATTTCGCCATAGATTAATTTCGAACGAAACGTATTCGATTGAAATACATAGCAGTGGAAATATTTGAAAACAGTATCAAGCCATTTTTAATTCAATAAAATAGCCGAGGAAACAATGGAATGTCTATGTACCATCTCAAACATGAAACTAATGTGGACGACTTTTATTTTGCATAAAAATTGATACTTTAGTTATCAGTTTGTCGAGAAATTACTCCAATGATATTAGTGTTATTTAATTTATTAATGCTAAATTCACTTCTGTGATGTATAAGATTATCCAATCTATTAGCTGCTAATTGAATATTTTTGAAAATGTTATAATCTCAGCTCTGACACTAGAACAGCGGAACTTTTTGACAAAAATATAACTCAATGTGCTTAGGATGTTTTCTATTTCTTATCGGAACAGATAAAAGTTAAAGTCAATTGTCAGAACTTTAATAGCTAGATAATATTTGTATTTTGAATCAGATGGATACGTAGTGAACTATATTTTATTTTCTTATCTGTATTGTATTTTCGTGACTATGTTCAGTAAACAAATGAAACCAAGAAGGCGTACTCTTGTACATTATACAACAAAGTTTATATCCATATTGTCGCTATACTTCGACAAAAGAATCCATAAAAGTCACTTAATAGTGTAGCCACACAAGAGTTCTCTCTTAATCAGTTATCACTTGCAATTTCTTTGAGAAGCGTATGAAGTAACCTAATTATACGATACATTTTTGATTTTCTTCATATTTTTTTATCTAAACGCAAAGCTCTTATAAAATATATAATCTAACACAATATTGTTTAGACGATTATACAGATCGCAAAAATTGCCAACATTTTGTGTTAGGACTACTATGCTCGTGAAAATCATCTAACCGCTTAAATATTGATTCCATGCGAGGAATGCCGAAGGAAAGAATCGAAGAATAATTTTGGAAATGTGTTTGCGGATCGGAGCCGAATCTCCAGTTGATTCGTTTGCTTTTTCCGTTGGTTCAGGACAGGAGGGTGTAGCGAGCGGAAACAGAAATTCGAAAAGTAACGCCGGCGAACGTTTGCGAGTAAATATTTAGTCGAAAGTAGATGGGTCTAATTATTTCCTGGTAAGGATGCTCTCCGACGCGACCTCTCTCCCCGTTCTCTCTGGGCGGGCGCGCTGGTAAATCCTGGGGCATAACTCACCCCCGGAAATTCCTTCGAGGCGAAACAAGAAAAGGAGTTGGTTAAATGGCTTCAACGAGTATTTCTTGGCACTGGAGCGTAACCGTCGGCCAGCGCTGAACTCGGGTTGCTCGCAGTGGACGCTGTCGACAGGCCACCCCCGCTAGATACGCCTGGAATTTCACGGACCCGTATGCGGATTCCAGTCATGTCACTCACGATAGTAATGCAGATGAGTTGAACAGATGAGCGTCTGACGCGATTCCGCGGCGATCCGACGCGCATCCGACACGAAAATTCGCTTTGTCTTGTTACTACCAATTGAACCACATTTTCTTCCGCATGCTGTCAGCGAAATATCGAAAGAATCTCAAGTTATATAATAACTCTACAAGCTTCTTCTAACGAGTACAAACTTTCGGCGAAATATGATGCACAAAGTATTGATATAACTAATACTTTTAATCAATTAACACTTAGACGAGTTTGCTAAAAATCTGAAAAATTTCATAAACCTGCTATATTTTATTCAATTAAATAAAAATCTGAAAGCAAATTTATATAGCTTCAATTACTTTTTCGACATTCGTGCACCGTGGAAATCTTAGTGAAATTAAGAAATTATAATGTTGAATAATAGAAAAATTTCTCCATTCGGATTTAGAACGGAGAGATAGCCCCAGTTGGTTGACTAGGCGTTAATTGTTCTGACGGTATTATTATCGTAACACAAAATATATTACCTATTAGCTATTACCTATTACCTATTAGCTAGCTTCAATTAAATTTAATATTTTTGTCAAATTTAATTCTCTTTTAACTGTGCTACAGTTTATACAAATATTCTATTTAAGCGAAATAAACATATGCGGCATAATTATAGTTACTTGCGAACTTTTCAAAAATATTTTAACAACCAAGAATAGTTAATTTTACTGCTGAGAATACATTTTGAAAAACCTGGCTATAAAGATGAAGACTTCGTAATAAGTTTCACGGCGTTATTAAATAACGCGAATTGAGGGAATTATATTCTTTCTGTTGGTAATATCGCGGGATAAACTTCCATCAGCATATAAATATCTACGGTTCAATCACACGCGTGGAAAACAGACGCGAAGCCAATTTATTTCCTCTGAAAAATCGTCGACTGCCTTCACTCTGATTTCCACTTTATAAACTCGGTAACTTGAGGTTACAGTTTTCAACAGTGTATCAGACGTTTTGATAGAATTCTAGATTCCGTTTCAACTGCAGTATTCGCTTAAATGCTCCGATATTATTTTTCCGTGACCGTACAATCTGTAATGTTCTGTAGCTCCGGCGATGATATCAGTTGTTCATCGAATGCAGTGTAATAAAAAATATTGGCTGTATCGATTTCGGAATATTAAAGGGCTAACGATTGCACAGAGGTAATGAAAACTCTCGAAAATTCAACCAAACAGTCGAGTGCAAGGGTTCGATCGTTTCTCGATCAAAAGTGTAAATAATACCGAAGGCAAGCAGATTGAAAATCCTCTCTCTTCGATAGGGATATTTATAGGCATTGTTATCTAGCTCTGCCGCTGGATCCAGGCACATTTGTCTATTTCAACGAAATATTTTTCGTCGAAATGTTTCATTTTCCTGCCTCTCGGAATTTTGTCTATATAAAATGTTCGCCAGCACTTGTTCAAAAATTTCGTATTCCTGAATTTGTTGCTTTTCGAGGATATTGTTGTGTTTAGATGGCTTTATTCTCATAGTATACATTATTATTATTCGGTCTAAGCATTGCTATCGATTTCTGCTGCACAAGTTGAATTTTCCTCACCATAATTAACTTTCGCACAGAATGCTTTCTCTTAGACCATAGATTTTGTGTATTTTTACAAACAAATAGTGGAAATTAAGAACTCTAATCAAGGTATAGTAATACAAATTTTCACTTATTAAAACGATTGAAGAAAACTGCTTCGTAAAATGTGTACATTCCACACAGATCCGCAATCTACGTACTAATATTTAAAGCAACGAATACCCTGATAAACAAGACCTTTTCTTTTATTGCTAAAGCTATCTTCCACCAACCGAAGGTAAACTTCTAATTCGACGTACGAATGAATATTGATTCTGGCAATGGTACACATCTCGCTAAGTTACGAACAGGATACTTCGCCCAGGATAGGCTCGCTTAACTGTCATCAAGCCTGATTGTTTTAACGACATCCACACCAGGGCGTGACGCCCATATTGCGTAGTCAAATTTTCGACATGCTCGTGATCGTTTGGGGGCACGGAGCACTCGGAATTCCACATCGTCTTCAAGGTTATCGATCCCGTAGAACTGGGGGCAGACGGCGGCAGGCGAAAGAGGAGCACGGGGCGAGAGAAAGGACTAGACAGAGAGGACCGGTGCGTGAAACACACCGGGTTGGTCCGGGCCGCCTCCGCGACTCTCCTTTTCACCGGAGCGAAAAGGTTCTCGCGACCCTTCCCCGAGCGGCGCTCGCGGGTGCGAGTCCCTCCGGCCGAGTCAAGGTCACGCCGGTACCTTGTCTCGGAGCGCGGCATCGGCAGCGGCGGCAGCGGCGACAGCAGAGAATCGATGGAAATTCGAGATACCATTGAAAGAGCGGAGGACATAGAACGTCCTGTCGATCGACGGGTCCTGCTTCCTTCTCGTCACAGTTCGTCGAACCGAGCTTAAACGGGGCGGGATTTGGTGCTCCATGGAGATCAAGGTCAGCGTCGAGAGACCGCTACGAAAACATCCGCCGTGTGACCACGATGCGGCTGCGGGAGACGCGCGGGGTGGTTTGCGGAGAGGCAACCAGGGACGGTGAGGGGTCGGGGAGAGGGGAGAGGGGGGCGAAGGCAGCGGAGGCAAGCAATGAAAGAAGGCGGGACGTAATAAATCAGAGTTACGAGGGCCGATGATGACGGAGCATCGGAGGGTTGACGAGAAGAAGATCGAAGGGGTGCGGGGCACTGGATGGGGTCAGCTGTGTGGGCGGAGGAAGAAGATCAACGACGGAATTAACCGGTGTGCGCGCAGCTGAGCGGAGGTGGCGACCGTCAGAGCGCCGCGCTCGCCGGAGAACAGCAGAGGAAGGAGTAGCCGGAGGTGGAGGGTTGACCATTTCGGGAGTGTCGGAGGTGGCGGCGCACGGCTGATCGATGCAACAGCAGCGCCGCTACGTGGGGAGGGTAGGCGACGTCGCGCGTCGCTGTGGTTCCGCTGGAGGCAAACGCTGGGGGGCAGGCGCAACGCTCGCCGCCGCCGCGCCGCGCCAAGCCGAGCCGAGCCGAGCCGAGCCGCGCTGCGCCGGCCGCCGGCAAAGCTTTGCACCCCTTCTACTCCTCCGGCTTCGCCGCATCCCTCCGGTCCCTCTAGTTCCCTCCCTCGGGCCGCTACGCGCGTACTAACCGAGCGGCGCGCGTTCGCCCTCGCAGTTCCACCCGCTGGCACTCCTCCGGCCTCCCTGCCCTCCGCCCGCTCCGTCGCCGACTCTGTCTCTCGATCTCCTTCTCTGTTCTTCCACCTCCGCAAATTTTCAGAATAGGGGTTGCAGCGACGCGATGCGCGTCGTCGCTCGCTCTCTTTCTCTTCCGTCGGCCGGCCTCCGTCTCTCTCGCTCCTTCCCCTGTTCCTCGACGGTCGTCTGCTTCGCTCGCTCCCACGCGCTGTCACCCTCTCCTGCTCCCTCCCTCGCGGGCTCAGTTCTCGCCTGAAGACCGTGCGGTGTACAGGTGATCTGGCTTGTGCGTGTCCACCCTCTCTATGCTCGAGTTTGTTCGCCCGCTGGCCAGGATGACGTGCCGCGTTGCCACGAGGACGCGCACTCTCTCCTGCCGCGTAGTCAATCAGGTGCGCTACCCCTGGTTCCCTTTCACGCCCTGTACTCCGACGTGCATCCTTGCGGAGGACACGCGTGGCCTCGCAGTCCACCGCTTCTGGTCTCGTGCGACCGCGTTCCGACCGTCTCTATTCGGCGTTTCTCGACGTTCCTTTCGCGAGTTTTGCGACCGTCTCTTTTTTTGCGGAGCCCAGGACCCCGCGTTGCGCCGCGTTAGCGATTCATTGTATTTTGTTTATCCATCTCGGCCGGAAGATTCTGCGAAGGTCTTGTGAAGTGTCTTCGAGGCGGCTTTGGGGTATCTCCGTGCGATAGGAATCTGTCCCGATGCTCCTCGATTCTGGAGGAACACCGTGGCCGAGGCGCGACAATCCTGAAGACGTTTTCCAGGTCACGTGGATGGTGTTCGTGTAACTCGATGTTGAGTCTTGTGAGAGTATTTTGCCAGGTTTATCGATACGGTGCTCGCGTTGAACGGATCATTTCCTTTTCGCTTGGCCGAGGAGATCTCGCTACTCCGAGAAATGTAGGCTATCTCTCAAAGATGATTTCCACCGGAGAGCTTACCGAGGCGAATTCGCAGCGACCATTAATCGTGATTTTCCCTTCACGTGGTTGGGATATCTAAGTTTATTGCCTGTCATGTGACCCAGGATATCTACCACGGCCAGCAACGGTATATACCTAGTCGCCAAGGTAATCGATGTCTCTTTGCTATGCTACTCCCACAACGAGGCGCTTCTCTCGGCTAAATATAAATATCGCCGAATAAACGGACCGTTTGTTCGATCAGGGCTCGGTCGCGTCAGGAATTACACGCTTCCCGATCACGTGGTCGCTGGTTCGTCGCTCAGGATCCCTCCGGTGATCTACGACGTCTCCTCGTCTTGTCCGCGCGACCGCTGGATGTCGTCGACGCGCGGTATCGTGCCGTCCGCTGTTAGCCTCCTTTATTGTCGGAAGAGTTCCCGACGTCGGAAGAGAGGCCTACGATTAACGTAATTAATGGCCGAGCGAATTACACATTCGGCCGTCTCAAGACAGAATGATTTACCCGTCGCGTATAACGTAGCGCCGCGTGAGCACCGGCATTAGCCGGGCGAGGAGCGACGATTCTCACGGTGCTCGCCAAATAATAGGGGGCAGTAAATTAACCGGGGCTTGTGGGATCTGCGGCGGCATCCTCGGTCTAGGAGCGTTTCACTTTTTCAGCCGACGTGCTACGCCCGCCGACCCTCCACGTGCCCCTAAATTGGTTTAACCGCGATTACCTCGCTGTCCGTGTATTTTCCGCCGATTCTCACCGGATAACGTTTCTTCGATCGATCGGTCCGTCGCTTCTCCAGCTGGATAATGATTTCGCTGTTACGTTAATAGGCCTCGACACGCTCGCCAATCGCTATCCCGCTCTCTCTCTCTCTCTCTCTCTGTCCACCCCGCAATTTAGAGATCTAGAGAACGACTCGCAGCTTTTTTATCGAGTCCTGATACTTTGGCTGCAATTACCGCAAAAGCACCTACCAACGACATTTCGTAGCTGTTTGATTTGTCCATAGACTAAGACATCGATACTTGAACGCTGACCACGCTAAATTTTCTGCTCTGACAAGCTGAAAACAAGGTCGTTTGAAAGTCTTGACCGTACCGCATGCACGCATTCAAATATTCCGCAATTCTCCCTTCGCCTTTTTCACGGTATTTCCAACAGTCGCGCGAAAGCGAGCATTGTTCTGCTTCATTAATGCACGATGAATATAGAATGCGCGGAATCTCATGCATACTCATTGCGTAGCAGCGAACGCGTTAATTATTATCATGGACAACAGGCCGCGAGACATCGGTTCAATACCAACAGATTAAAAGCCCGTCATCGTCGATGCTCGATTCTGAATCGCCTCAATCGAGCGAACAACAGCTCCGATGTCGTTCCAGCGGACCGATTGCTCGCTGGAAGCCTTTTGCGAGCTAGAAAAAAATAAAGCGTCTTACACGATAATCGATGAATTACACGGCTCGCGTGTGCTCCGTGAACAGGAATGCGGCTATCCGCGTCAGACGTCAGAAGAATCGCGGCATTGTGCTCTATTTCTAAGGCTGACGGAAGCTCCATGGTTCGCTCGCAAGCTGGCTGGCATGGCCGGCTCTCTGCACAACAGAACGCGTGCATCGCTAACCGCCCGCGAAGCTGCTGATCTCTCCCATGCAGTGGTTTCTCGGATTCGCGATGCGACTACTTTGCTCGCTCGGGTCTCTGACATTCGATTCCGAAGCTTCTTCTAATCCAGCCGGCAATCTACGTTGCACGGTAATGACTCCAGACACGCACAGGGTGAACTGTCTCGGCCACTCGTTTCTCTGGTTTACTTAAACTCAACCCTACTGTTTCACTGATCGATTCTGCGAATCATCGGCGAATCGACAGCTGTCTCGATCCAAGTTTGGTCTAGATCGTAGCTCGGCTCGAAAATCTTCTCCCGATTTAGACTAAATCCCGTCGCTTCGGCCGCAGCTCTTTCACAGATTGATACTGCTACTCCTCCCGAGTTCTGAAGAGAATTGTTCACAGCGATTCGTACATTAATCTTCTTCTCAGCTAACCCAGACCTTGCCACCTTCCTTCTCCGTCACTGTCGAGCCATTTCTGGGTTTCATTCATAAATCTCCCCCGGCAGTGTTTCGCTAACCTTATTCGACCTTTCTACTCAGTGACCACATTGATCCCATTTTAGCGGTGAAATAATACCGCGGTTCGCGCCAACATCGTCGAATCCTTGACCCGGGAGGGAGCCCTCTTCCTTCCAATACTTCACGTCCTGCGGAACACTTCAGCCGGCTCACATCCGGAGCCATCCTCTCCCTCTCGAGGGAGGAAGAGTTAGCCGAAGGCAATTTCCTCGTCAGCTCGTCCGAATCGTTGACATTTGCGGTCGAATTGTCTCGGCTAGCCTTTTCAGCATCGGCGAACCGGTTGGCAACGGTACTAGTAGTGTCATCGACGTCAGCTACACGCTGCAATCTGCCGGAATCGGGGATTTCCATTAGGTCGCGAAGGTTGCTGGTCCGGGCATGGACCAGCGGATCCGTAGCTGGGCAGGAACGTGCCAAACTCGTCCGGTCGGGAATCTGTTATCCCGTTCGAGCAAGCCCGCATCGGGACACGTTAATCCGATGCTCGTTTCACGCGCCGGCGATCCGCTAGGCAAAGCCAACCGGGTCGACGCGACTTTTTTATGGGAACGCGAAACGCGCCGCTTCAGGGCCGAGCGATTCGTTTGAGCAGCTCGCGATCACATTCCCGTGTGTAATCGTGTATATATTCCCGCGCGGATTCGTCGCGCGACGAATCAGCTCTCCCCGCGCCGTGGAATTCGCGTGCATCGGAGAACCGTTTCGGCGAACCGTTTCTGCGCGAAAGAGTCCGCCAGCCATCCCAGAACCGCTCGCGTCGAAACGGGTTTATGGCATTCCGCGGAACGGAAGAGACACGACCGCCAATTGTCTCAGGAATTTCCGAGCAAGTGGCGAACCGACGCAGTGGACCCCACTGGACGATTATCGGCCGGCCTGTAACGTCTCGATTGCCATCACGCGGCACAGCTGCTCGATCAATGTCCTCCCTTCTCCACCGATACACTGTCCTCTCGATTAGCTCGTGAAACTACTCTGCTGGGGAATGATTCGAGTCTTCTCTCACGGATCACCTCGTAAAAACGACGGGCCCCGGAATCTACCTCTTCCGCTGAAAATTTATCGATAAACCGTGACGATCCCTTCGAATACAATTTCGTGCGAAATGTTACTCGAAACCGCTTCTGTGCAAGCCCCAGACGGATCGCTATTTAGATATACGCAGGCAAGATTAATGGTTTGTTGGAGATCTTTCGTAAACGTTCTGTACGGTTTGGTGAACTTTAAGAGAAACTTCTCTTACATTTTCACGTTGTTTGTTCATGCGATAGGCTGACGTTCAGGATATAATCCTTACCACTTGAAATTTGTTCGGGTAAATTTGTTAAAAAATTTAGACCATGATATTGCTGTGAAATTTTATAATATTTTATAATTATATTATATTTAATTTATAAATGATTTCGTGTCTCTATTTATGTGTTCAGCATACAAAAAGAATAATTAACAGAAATTCTGCTTTCACATTGATTTACTAATAGCGTCGCTGTATCAGCTTCATTCGAGTGATTAACATCGATAAATAGTGGTGATTCTATATAAAATGTATATATCGCGTAAAATCTCCTCGACACGTGAACAAAATGCGAAACGAAAGAATTCGTGTGTACGACACAATTCGCCTAACACGGTTTTGTCATCAGCTGTTGCTTTGGCCAAGCTTGTAATGTTCCAATTCGCTTATATTTCGCAAGAATCAAATCTAGCAGATGCTAGCAAGTGCTAGCAAACCGCACAGTAAATCCCAGTAGGAACGTATGTAGAAAAACGTTCTATCTAATCCAATAAAATGGAAACGTTTGAAGCAAGGCTTCGTTTCCGAGAAAAACGACTTCGAAAGTTCATGGAGTACGCGTGCACTTGCCGAGTCTCACCCCAATGGGATTCAATGTAGACTATGTTTTCTCCTGCTCGTAAACCTGTCCTAATGTCTATATATATATATATCAAACGACGAAAACGTAAATTGAATCGAAATGTTTGTTCATCTGCATCTTTTAAATATCGTTGGAAATTATGACCACGTTGCTGGATAACAAATCGCACTTTTCTTTTTAGATGTTAACGCTGCGTCTGGTTACGAGTGCGTTATGCTGTTGATTTCATTTTTCAACACTGCACTATGCTTTTCGTCTACTGTTGTAGTATCGCATAGGCAGACTCTTTGACACGAAATACGCGAGCATAGTTACGTAAATAAAGATCTAGCAGTGACAGATTCATAGATCGAACAACTTTCCAAGCGAAAAGAAAATAAGGAAAAGCTACAGTTACGGCGCATTCGAAAACATTCAAGGGTAGATGCAGTCTACAGTAAAATCCGCGGATTTGGGACACGATTAAGTGCACGCGCACCCAATGAACTTTCAAAGTGCCTCCTCTCGAAAACGAAGCATCGCATCAAAATGATTTCCTCTGTCGGGTTAAACGATAGTCCCCCGTTTTCTGCGAGAACACGCTACGGAGTTCAGTTCCGTAATATTCTTAATAATTATTCTATCGTTCGCGTAACTTAATTCGGTATTGAAATTTCCGTCGAATCTTACATTTCTGATTTATTATATCCTGCATAATGAACCGCCCCTTTCTGCTGTCAGCGACAAATTCCTAAATGAACGTTAATTATAAATGGAAGGTCTCGGTAGACACGGTACATAAACCATTGTTTCAAAATCACTCGTAAACCATTTTATAGCTGATTTTATTTATAGTCGTATTACGTTCGGGTTGTTTTGATGAAATGGTATCGGAGATATAGTGCTGTTTGTTTTAACGTCTTCGGGCACGGATATCCGACCATTTGGCTCATTTCGACCGCATTGGATCGAAGAGAAATGGCCCGTGCACCGTTTAGCGTAATAAAACTTCCTTCTTCTCCTTCACACGTTTTATCATAACACGGAAAAAAAAAACAAAGCAATATAATCGCGAAACTACCGAGACAGTTAACGTTGTTCTTGCGAAACCTAGACAGAAACCATCTGTCTTAGAGTCAGTTTGCGATCGCATTGGTGCAGGGTCGGATATAAAGTGTCCGCTGTTGTATCGTTCTTACGGCGAAGGGCGCGCGAATTTATCTGTCGATGTTATTGCGTTCGCCGCGGCTGTGCCGCGTCCGGATGAATTTCCCGTTGAATTCGGACCACGCGAATGAAGCTAAATGTAACTAATTAGTACGGTAACTGTTTCGACCACCCGTTTCCCAGCTCGAGCACTTCAGAGCTGTCCGCCAGTTGTTCCATCGCCAGACAATCGACAACATCAATCCATCACCGGGCGCGCTCCTCGTTTTTCCTCGGTATCCACATATTTACCTTATCATCGTTATTCAACCGGGCCGGTGAATGCGGCCGTCCGTTTTTGTGTGTTCAGTTTTATCCGAAGATGAAATTCAAATACGCTTTCTTTAAAGCATTGCTAGCACAGCGATGCCGCCGGATACGGCACACGTATTTACTCCCCCGCGGAACAATTTCATCCGGGACCCCGTGCTCTGCAGTCGCATTATCATTACTAATTCCCGGGCTCAGGTATGGATCGCAATTCGACGATGTAATCCCGTTGTTTGAATGGGCGCGATATCTTGCGGCGACGACGGCTGACAGAGAAATCTCTTCCGTTCCTGCGAGGGCCGCATTAAAGTTTCTTTCAGCGGTTGGGTTCAGTGAACATGCACGCTGTATCCATTAGTCGCCGAGAAACTCTTTTCCAAGGAGTTCCTTATTGTTCCTAAGAACCTTCTTTGTGTTAATCCAATTCGGTCTTGCCACTAATTCAGTTTGCCTCAACTTTTTTTTACTCGAAACTTTGTTTCAAGATTTACTACCTAGGGGGGAGTAATTGTTGCAATTGTAAGGTAATTGATGTCGGAATTATATATACTTGCAGAGGGGTTTCCACTGTTTTATTATCGATGCCGAAATGGAATTAAAGCGTTTCTCATTTTAAAATTGTTGAAATGGTATACAGGCTCGTATCGAATAAATTTCTTAGTCGATGAAGCTGAATGATTTCAGTTTTGTTATTCTTGTAAAGCAATGCAGGTCGCTGTTAATGCTTCGCAGGTTTATTTAAAGATAGTCCAGTGCTCTTTAAAGTTCATAATAAAATCATGACGAAGACTCCTCGTTGCAGCCTTTTGCTTATACTACAAATAAGAAATGTGGAAAATATTATAGGTTTTTAAAGATATTCTAACAAGGATAACATAGGAAAGTGGACATTAGAATAAATCCTTTTGTATTAAATATTTTTAATTAATTTTTATCACTAGTTTTTGTAGAAATTACTAGGCGCATAGAACATTAATATAAACAATATTTAAGAAACAAAAGCCTCACCAAACCTACGAGAAGTTTCATTAACAATTATTCAGGATTAATTATTACGTTAAACATTCTTATATCTAGCTGTTACATCGAACTTGTGTTAACGATTATTCGGAAATAATTATTACAATAAAAATTCTTTTATCTAGCTATTGTAATAAAAGTTTATTGACAATTATTGAAGATAAACACCAAACTTACCGAGCATTAAAAGCGATTGACGTGCGTTGTTCTATAAGAATAACGAGACTAAGTTTATGTAGACGTTTCATAAATTTTATAATAACTTCATTGAATCATCTTCCATAGATGTACGTTTGAAACAGAAAATTTATTCAATAATTTCCTATAGAAGAGTCGATAATCTGAAAATAAAAGACATGAAATCAGTCGAGGAAAGAACGTCGCGCTTAGCAGCGCTTCATTGTGATTCGAAGAGCGTAGACTCTCGCAGGGCAGCCCCGGAAGTTTCATTCAGCGAGTCCAAAGGGCAAAGACGCATCGCGAGTCTATTTCGGCGTCGAATTAATAGCCATCGGCGAAATTACTCCGGCATGATGCAAACGAGAGGCCATGCGATGGACTTCCGTGCACGGTGTCCGAGGCTCACGACAGTCCAGGTTGCCGGAGCTGTCGTGGTCGAGGGCGGCCAGTAAATTTTCAAACGGCTGGCAGCCGGCCAGACGTTTTTACTACGAGCCACGAAACGTTTCCTGGTCTCCCCCCAGTAACTAACACCGTCTCGGTATCGTGGCTGTGCTGCGCGAGTAGCTCCCCCCCCCCGGCACGTTCGCCGTGGTTTATGGAAACGGGCCGAACTCGGGCTCGCCGATCGGCGCTCGCTTATCCGAGGCTCGCGAAAACGTGTTTATGCGGAGGCCTGGGTCGTGCTCGGGAAAATTTGTAACCAAGCCCGGGGGAAGTAAATCAGAGGGCACGTCGCCCGGCAAAACTTTTTGCCGAGCGTTATCTTGGCACTCGCACGCTCCTCTCTAACTATTGTCCGTCCCGAGCTCTTCTGCCAGCAGCGCCTTAACGCCGATGCTACGACCCCTTGCGTCGCCTATTCGCGAAGAGGTATTCTCGAGTTCCACCGATCGGCGGATTTCCAGCGGCTCGCTTTCGGTATCGGGGTCAGGCAGCTTCCTCTGTCGGCCAGCTGAACAGAGAGGGTCGCGTACGGTCGCTCGAGGATCGCGAGGCCGCGCGTCGGTTTCGTTCACGGATGCTAGATCATGGTCGGATACCTTAGGTGTAGGCCAGCAGCGATGTAGTGCGGTGCGTCCTTCGGTGTCGGTGGGGCCGCGTGTCATGGGATCCCGAGGATCGGGTCGGGATGACGACGGGCACTGAGTGCGATCGGTAAACCGGGACCAGGACGCAACAGTGAGTAGTTCGGAAGTGCGCGACCTCTGCGAGCGACGACAGAACAGCCGGAAGAAACAACAGGGAACGGCTGGTGGTCCGCGAGGGCCACGGCCATGGGGGAGGCAGCATGTTCTCCGAGCTGTGCAGGGAGACTCTGCGGAAGGCAGCTGTGTGCTACAGTTCTGGTCGTGCAGGAAGTCCATCACCATCGCCACCAACGTCTCCGCCGCCATCTCCCGCCAAAGAAGCAAAGACTACTGCCAACATTGACTTGGCAAATGTCCGTGACGCCTGCCATGATACTAGAGACTCAGGGACCAGCGGTAGACGATCACCCCAGCAAACATCCACAGGGTCGTCGACGGAATACCGTGACTACACCGGAAGGAGATCTCCCACCGCCTCGGGCGACTCTAGGGAGTACGTTTACGATCGGTGCGAAACGATCCGTTTTGGCGTGCGATCACTTCCTGTTGCGTATCCTTGCGTTTCTATCCTCTCGTCTCTATACCGACAGCGACGTATCAACGTGCCATCTAAATTCACGCTTTGCTTTGATTTCAGCACTAAGCGTATCGTTTGAAATTATAAAATTTATTAAATTATGTAATTAAATTGATTTCAATGCCACATAATTTTAACAATAGTCAATGCCTGGATACAGAAATATATTCAACGATTTCTGATGGCAACTGCTTTGTAAGTTTGATAATCATGAAACAATAGGGTAGCGGTACGTTTAGTGTTAAGGTAAACAATATTCAAAGAATTCAAATTTTTCCGAAAATGTAATGATTATAAAAGGAGAACAACGAGGAGTTATTTACGGTTGATAAAACAGGCAATCCAAACTCGGACAGAAGTAAAAATATAAATGACGAACACGCTGTCAATTTCAATTAATGGCTTACTCGTTTTAGTATTTTTAGTACCTCTAGTATTTTTGAGGATATCTGCTCGTATCTCAATATAATTGCAACAGTGATATTTAGTCGATAACTTAACAAAACTATATTATTAACTATATTAGAATCAAATCAGAAGTATTTAAATGTCAGTAAAAATCTAAAAGTTACTTTAAGTAATTATTTAAAAAAATCTATATTTAAAAAGAACTTAACGTAATGATATGTATATATTTCTAAATTACATATAATAAAAAATAGAAGCATATAAATATATCATTTTATTATGTTCTTTTTAAGCATATAATTTGATTCAGCTACAATTCTATCAATTATTATAAACTCCAAGTGACTTTTACATTTATACCGATATGTAAACAAAAACTAAAAGAGGAACTACATTTATATTTCTATGTTAGAAATAATAGAATACTAGACAGCATCTTAATAATAACGTAACAGTTAATTTAAAATTGATAATTCTGCGTACCATGCTATGCCGAAATTAT
The DNA here is from genome assembly GCF_028453695.1 of Augochlora pura. NCBI lineage: Eukaryota > Metazoa > Arthropoda > Insecta > Hymenoptera > Halictidae > Augochlora > Augochlora pura. Next base: position 15,759,913 of record NC_135781.1, on the reverse strand, counting down.
TTTGGAACCGAAATTTGCTAAAATCAACATCCTACAACCGTGGTAGTCAATCATAATAATGTTCTCCCAAAAATTAGATCAATTCAAACATCCTCGTTTGGATAAGACGCGCGCTAACAATGGCATGTTGGATGGAACGCGAGACCGCGCGATAAGAAGTGATCGTTTAGAGTGATTCGATCGTTCTTGGCGAGACGGTCGTCGCGCGATCGCTCCCGGCTAATTTAAGTTTCCGTTCGACCGAGCCCGGTAACGATCGGATCCCCTGTTTAACGCCGAGACGAGACGAGCCAGGCCGAGCCGAGCCGCATCGTAAACGCATTCCCGTCACGGAATCTTCAGGAAACGTTCAGCCATGCCCACCGACTTTAGCAAAAGATTGGGTAGCCCTGAGGCGAGGGACGCAAAACGCGGCTCGTATTCGGGAGACTCCAGGGACGGGCGCTCCTTGTCCCCTGAAAAGGGACGCCTCCACGAAGACAACAAGGGGTCGGGGACAGCCGGAGGATTCGAGTACGGCCGGTCAGATTCGAGGCACGGCAGACAGTCGCCTGGGTCCCCGGGATCGTCGCCCGAACCAGAAGACACCTCAACTTCTGGCGACGAAGGTACTTCCGCTCGGATCCTTTGCACGATTCGTGTGCGAGCTTAATGCATGTTAGATGGTACCCTTTTTCCAGCGACGTGTTCTCACTTTGCGAGTGTATCTCTTGAGATAGCGAGGCGAACAACGATAAAACTTCTCTCTCTCTCTTTGCAAATTGAATGTCGACTGAGAATCAGGGTTTAAAGCACATTTCCGGATATCTCGGATTTAATACTGTACTTGTAATAGTTACTGTGATCTTTCAAATTTATTATTTACAATGGAAGTAAAAAAGAAATTGCAGTGTTTTGTTCAATCGAATGAAAATATCAAAGTGAACTTATATGGCGTCAATTTTTTCTTAAACAGTGGCTCTCCGTAGAAGTCGCAACGAGATTAAGAAGTTATAGTGTTGATTAGCACAAGAATATCAAACGACTCAATTTAAAATGGGGAGATCTGATTCGGTTGGCCGGATATTAAGAATGATTTATGCAATATAGGGTTTTATGTATGCCATCGAAAGATTCATCAGAACAGCTAGGTTGCAATGATATATTCTATTTCAGTGTTTTTTGAAATGGAATTGAGGACGACTGTTTAAACGCTTAAATGTCTGGAATTCTGTAGTGTATCTTTCTTTCGTAAATTTGGTTCAATCGGCCACTGTCTGCAGAAATATGCGTGCATGTGATACTAATTCACTTTTGATCGAAATGTGTTATAAACCCTTACTCTTAGACAATATTCAATTGTACGCTTTATTTCGTGAATAGTGTTGACTCGGTCACGAAGTAAATTGCAAAACTGTTAACATTATATACTGGACACAATTGACGTTACACGGTGATATTACTAGGTAACAGATATTGCAGATATACATATAATTAGTACGCCCACGATTAAGCAAGTGTTACGGCATTTTAAATGAAGAACATATAATGAAGAAGTTATTCGTGATCGATTAAAGGTGACAGCAAAGACGAATGAATATTTTGAAGATTATTTTTCAACTTTGCACACACCTGCAATTTCCCATCAAATTTGCGTATATAATATCTCTTACGATGTTTTTCATAGCCACTTTAAGCCGTTACAATGTTACATATTACGTTGAGTCGAAATTACTCGGCCCAGTGACTGCAGAAAAATGCATCTCGCGTCTCGCACGAGGAAATTATATTGACCCCGAAGTCTCCCCTGCAATTTGACGCACTGTACAAGAAGACTATATCGCATATAATGTGCGGCTTCGTATCAGCAACTACGGTAATAACATTGTTCTTTTTTCAACTTTAACGACGTACGAGAGATTCTTAATTAAAAGAAACTCACTGCACGTCGAATATTCAATTCAGAGTGTTACCGGGGAACCTGTTGGGTGTCCCGATGAATAATTCA